>NW_005187653.1:470601-503421 GCF_000239375.1 Pundamilia nyererei | reverse complement strand
TATATATATATATATATGGTTTTAATAGTAGGGTGATCATTGGCAGTCTTCACAGAAGAAGTAGTTCTGAAAGAAATCATAAATTCTTTGACCATTCTTATAAATAAGGGGGAAAGAGGTCTGCAAAATGTGTTTATGTTACCTCCTGTCTCTTTCACTAACGAGGCCCTCACCCCGTCAGCTCCAGAATAATAACCACTCAGATAGTATTGTAAATATAAAATAAAAAGACTAACATGAGGAGCCTATAGTCTATAGTGCTCCTCTCGGCAAACCAAATATTTTTGACACAACCAAGTAGTCAGACGATGATTCTACTTCTTAAAACTATTGGATAGGTCAGGTATAAAAACCAAAACAAAACGTTTAGCAGCTTCACTGCACTGTGTTTGCACACGGGACTGAAGAAGATAACAGAGGAATTATACCTTTAATTAAATATTAATTAAGGATCCAAGCACCCATTTCACACCTTGACTCATGTAATGAAGCACATGATAGTGGGTCACCCACTGGGATAGATTCCTGGGGCTGTCCACCCAGTCTTAGAACTGACAAAGCTTCTCAGATGAGACTTCTTCAAGAAACTTAAAGAAGTCCAGTTACATTTTTCCCCAAGCTCCTTAGACTACCGTGACCTGGATGACTGAGAACCTACACAGATATGATGTTAAGCTGCTTTAATGATTCCAAAACCAATTTTGATGAGTATTTGGAACATCTGTCCTGCTGGAACATCCAGTTTTCTTCACTTGAGGTTAAGTTGAAGACGTTATCCATCCTCTTTGTGTGGATATACCAGTAGCACTTGCAGCAAAACATCCCCAGAGCACGATGTCACCACCATGATCCACAGCATATGTGTATACAGGTATATGTAGCACAGACTGTACAGTATCCCACACACTTTTGATGCTTCATCCATGGCTGTTTGATCAGTTTTACCAGTGTGAACCTGTGTATTATATTGAAAACATGGGCTAATTTATTTATCTTTGACACTACAACAGGTCATCCCACTAAGGAGGGTTGCTTTTGAAGGTGGTGTTGTAATTAAAGAGTTTAAAAAACTGAACGTGTCTGCGAGCAGCGTTCACAGTAACTGAGAGGTAGGCGTGGCACTGGGGACCGAGCCCCCCTAAAGGTTACGTCCTAGTCACCCCTGCTGCGCACATCATCTAAACTGTGTCGTGGTTAAATTATTAACTTGTGTCGTTAGGGTCTGTGTGCATTAACAGACGTCGAACACGATCCTCCTCACCGTCTGGATCATGCGCTGATGGATACTCAGCATTTTAGGCCCAACCAAGCTCCATACCGCTAAAGACGCAGGAGATGGTGCCGTAAAACCCAAAGAAGCCGACCACAGCAAACAAACGTGTCAGTGTAGGAGCGGAGGCGGGGCCCAGGGACGTGTACATCGGTACCTTTGTATGCATCAGACAAGCCAACGATCATCGTTTCGCCTTTGTTGTGGAATCAGACTGCGAGCACGTCTCCCACACACACACTGCATCTGCTAGCTACGTTACCTCTCTCCAGGCACAGCGGTTCTGTCATGGCCGCCATGTCTGCTTCTTTAGCCGGGTGGTAGTACGAGGACATCATCGCGGACTCGGTGCACACTGATCCAACGAACACCTCGTATGGCCGATTAATGTTGTTCACAGCAGTGCGTGGCCCATCGTTGCCCACGGCCTGCTTAGCATCGTGAGTGGAGCTTCGAGACTACAACCTGACGCAGCTGCTCTCCTCCAGCTGCGGCTTCAGTGCGCGAAGCAGCGATGTCATCTACGCAGGACTCATGTGCTCCACGCACTGACACAACAAAGGACATCCCTCACACACTTGCAGTATCTGCTGTTGTCTGATGGGCGTTTTTAATATTTATCACCCAGCTGAAAGGCTGATAGAGCACTGCTACATGTGCTCTGGATATCCTGTAACTGGCCTTGTTGGTCTGGGGTGACAGGTTTGTAAGAACTGATCGGAGACTACGAAATAAAACATTTGGCACAGACTCATGGACAAAGGATGCAAAGTGAATGGCGTGAAACTTTCTGGCTTTAAGTCACATCTTTATTAAAATGTCCTTGCAAATATTACCAACAGCAGGAGATTAATAAAAAGGAATAAACAGAAGAGCTCATAACTGCCACAACACTACATCTTCAACCTGACAGGATGCTCATCGGGACACATTTACCAAACTCACGTGGCTGCTAGATCTGGAAATTAAAACGGCTACACCATCGACCCATTTCAAAACAAAGTTTATTTGTGTCTGTTTGTTTGTTTGTTTGTTTGTTTTTTTTTGGGGGGGGGGGGAGAGACTACAACCAAAACCATCGCTACAGTAAAATGAGAGTGTGATGTAGTGGCACACGTTAGTGGGGTCATGTTGGGCGTACCATGACACCAGGTTACAGAAACAGACTGACAGGAAGGCTCTGACATCACAAAGGTCAACGAACACAGACGGTGTACGAGACGCTCCGACGGGCGCTTCGTTTCAGTACTCGTCTCCTGCAGCCTCCATCTTGTAGCCATTTTCACTGGAAACATAGCCATCAGCTGACGGCGCAGACTGCTGGCCCGCCATCATCCCATCCTGGCTGTATTCCTCCATCTGTGGCGGCACTCCTCCATCATCCTCGTTTACCATGTCGTCTTGAGGGCCCATGTCATCTCGCAGGGAGCTGTGCCGTTCCTCTCGCCGATCGCCCCTGTCTCGCTCGCCTCGCTCCCGTTTGTGCTCCCTGTCTCTGTCCCGATCTCCCCTGCGTCTGTCCCTGTCCCTGTGGCTACGCCTTCTGTCCCTGTCCCTGTCCCTGTCTCTACGCTCCTCTAAGCCCTCACTCGCTTCTCCCTCGTGCTCCTCCAGCATGCGCTCTCCGACCTCGGGGGCAGCTTCTCCTTGGCCGATCTCCTCCCCTCCTTCTGGCCCCTTCGCCCTGTCCCTGTCTCTTTTACGATCTCTGCTCCTGCTCCTTCTCTTCCGGTCTCGACTCCTCTCCCTGCTCCTGCTGTCTCCTCCCGATGCCGCCCCACGCTCCCTTTCGCGATCTCGACGCCGGTTACTACCACTGTTGTCCTCTGCTGCTACGATCTGTCGGTCCCTTTCTCGCTCCTGGGAACGGGTGTGGCGACGGCGTTCGCGAGATCGGGACCGGCGACGCTCTCTGTCCTTGTCCCTGTCCCGTTCACGACTGCGTTCCCTCCGGTCTCCACGGTCACGGTCACTGTGGGCAGCACAGTTGCAATAAGTATTTACAGCAGTTTGTATTTTTACGTCAAATTACAAATGTAGAACGAAGACCCACCCCCCAAGAGGACGGTCGTCATAGCGTGACGCGTCATCTCGACCAGAGTGCTTGATGTTGACATCAGCACCGCCTCGCCTGGTGCCACCCAGTCCACCACCTAGACAGAGAAACCACAAACATTTCTAACATGTTCATGAGAAGTCCGCTTTCTTCAGGCGAATGTTTACAGCGCCACCTTGTAAAAACAGGCGCTGCACATTACAGTCCCACAGTGGAGGGACGCCTAACGGCGAACAACTTAGAAAGCAGTGCTCACCTAGCCTGCGAGGACGCCACCCTTTGACAGTACGTCCTCTTTCCACGTCCACCAGGACCCTTCTGCCATCAATCTTCTTCCCGTCAGCATGCTTATAGGCGGCTGGAGAAGAGTAACGGGAAGAGGGAAGATAAAAGGTGAGGAAAGGGAGCGAGGGAATATGGCTAAGGAAACAAACAGTGCATTATTATACTGACCAGGAGCAGGCGAAGCCGACATGGCTGCTCTCTGGGCAAAAGTCGAAGGATAATGGGAGTAGACTTCCTTCCACCCGAAGAGTGATTGTTACATTACACCGTTTCTTTTACTTACTCGGGGTCCTACACCAGCTACACCAAAGAGCTGCTGTTTGATAGACTAAGGTGCTGTTTCATTAAGCTGTTGCATGTTTGGATTCACTGCTGCTAAACCTTTGTGCCACCCGCTGACACGTCTACAATAAGACTTTGTTTTCTAGAAGATTTAAATGCATCGAGCTGTTGGTAAAAAGCTGCAGCAGCTTCTGTTATTACACAAAGCTGCTTTCATTTACAGGTTTACTGAGAGCAACATACAGTAGGAACATCAGCACCTGGCAAACTGTCCACTCATGTACCACACAATGTTATGACCCATGTTGACTGATGGAAGAACGTGCCACGGTCCAGACTAAGCTACTTGATGTGTGGAGCCAAGGCTAAAACGTTACCATCCATGAAAGGGGCCTTACCAAAACCCTCCAGACACAACATCATTTCACTGATAAGAGTTCAGAAAGGCTCAGGCCGAGCTTTAAGGCCTCACTAAAGTACCTCCACACCACGACAGTGTCACAGCACATCTACTTACCATACCCCGAACCCTTTCCCTCTTCAAGAAGGATTTTACCACCAGTCCTACTGACATGGACCACGTGGGGAAAAGGAAACGTGGAAAAATATAAAACAAAAACCCAAAACAAACAAAACTGGGCTTCTTTGCAGGACTGGCTTTATCACAACTCCAACCTACTGAGAAAGAAATGTTCCTAACACTGGCATGCCATGGATGTGTAGGCTGAGATGCATTCAGTGCGCAGATGTTATAAACTGGAATTGTAAAAACTAGCACCTGGAAACTTTGGCCCCGGGCGGTCATTTCCTGTTGCATTTACTGTCTGCTGGATACGCAGTGACAATCATTAAAGCTAAGTGAGAGCGAGACTGAGAACCACAACGGTTTGTTTGTGGCTGCGCAAAGGGGCTGATCACATGACCCCGACAAGCCTGGTTGAGGGAAGAAAACCCAAACTGGGGGGCTCATACACGACACTCGGAAACTTCAAGTGAATCATGTTAAAGATAGTCAAAGATGTTTTGCAGCCCCTGCACTAACTTATCCATTTTGTTGGGGACCCATCCTGGAACACTTATTCTTTGAGCTGACAGCACAGGAACCTCTTGATTAGCGTGTGGAGCTTCACTCTTCACTGTGATGAACAACAAGATTATCAGTAAATAAATGATGAGATTAAAGCTTTTTGGTGACAGTCTGCAGTTTGTAAGGCTGCCAAGTTAAGCATTGCAGCAATTTAGTGCTGTGCAATGAGAAAGACTGCAAACTCCACGTCACAACAAACTCCAGCTAATGCGAATGGCAGCCATTTAATCATGCGTGTGGCTCTCTCAGGCTCAGCTACCACTGCCTTCATTAACCTGAGGTGACATTTAGGACAGGCGGTTGGGTGCGTTCAATGGTAAAAGTCTGAATAAAAGCTCTTTAGGGTCTGCAAGAAGACGCTTTACCCATTGAACCCTATCCCTATGTAGGAGATGGAGGGTGGAAAAAAATCTTACCCATCATACAAACCCATTATACCAACCATATACTGAGCTGTGGTAGTAGGGTGTAGATGTATCATAACCATCATCATCTGCCAGCCAGCTCTGGCCAATAGCCATCACAGATTGGCGGCTGCAGTGGCAATGAGAACAACATACAGTTAATACACTGTTTACCCCACATTCCCCATCAGTTCATCCCCTGCTCCAACTACACAACTGTGATTCAGCAACTCTGGTCTTGAAGAGCTGATTGCACCAACATCCCAGAATGGCGTCATTGTGTTCGATGACACCATTCGACTAAAGAGACAGTATTTACTGTGGCATCGCCACCAGCTTAACGTATCTCGCTAGTGTGGAAAGGCTGAATTAATCTCACCATGACCAGGGTTGAAGACCACCGATAAAAGTTTGTAAAACGTGGGCTTTGACACATGTCTGGTAAAAAACCCATTCAATGCTTGGTGACCAGTCTGACTATGTGCTTACCATTATAGTCCAACCGGGAGAGCTGCTCTTCCACAAAGCTACAAGGCCTAACAGTTAAAAAGACAATGTGCCTTTGACAGGCAAAGATGTTCAGGCTCACAAATGAAACAGTTGACCCCGCCCCCACACACAAGATGCAAAAAAGAAAACAAGTCTTTATTGCTGAGAACGCCGTTCTTAGACCAGACTGATGACACGCAACACGCGCTCTCTCGCACGCACGCTCTCTCGCACGCACGCACGCACGCACGCACACACACACACACACACACACACACACAGCAGAGCTCCAGCACTAACCAGCAGCTGGGCTCTCACTCAGCAGCAGTCACTACAGAGAAAGCTGCTGCTGTTACAGAGCTGCAGAGGAGAAACGCCCTGCACACAGTATTTGGTCTTTAAGTAACATAACTATGTTTGGGTTCATATTGGTACTCACAGTGCATGTCTCTCTCATGCTCATATTCAATGAATGCAAAGCCCCGCGGCTTCCCCGTCCTCTTGTTGTAGACTATGTAAATCTGGAACAACAGTAGAAGAAAAGAATATATCACAATATAAATCATTACCACACATGCTTCAAATTATACGGTGATATGGATTTTAGGCCATATCGTGCAGGCCTGGGCAACAGTAACTCAGATCACAAGTTGTTACAACCAAAGTAAGCAGAAGAGCATCCTGAATGTGCATGCACTGACAGCAACACGCCCACCTAGGACCAGGACACGCCCCTCTGCTGATGGCTGCTTCCAGCAAGATAACACACCGTGTGATAAAGTCGATCAGTTTCTTGAACATGACAATCAGTTCATTGTGGATAAATGAGCTCTGGGTTACAGATGTGAATCCATCAGAGTGCTACTGAAACATGGAGGAGCTGGAGTTCAGCATCATGGATGTGCATGAAGGCGATACGGACTACAGTTTGAGGAATCCATGAGTTTTTCTCTTCAGGTGAACATGGAGTCCAACCTGTTACTATCAGGGTGGACCTTATTAAGTGGCTGGTGAGTTTACGCCTGAGCGACCTGCCCAGCACGTGCACATGCGTTAGCTTGTCTTCATAATAGAAGTACTGAACACATCGTCGATCTTTGATGTTCTAAAGGTGTTACTGACATCAAAGTCAGTAACAAGGCATGCTACACACACACGCAACACATCCAACCACAGCTGTCCATAAAGGATGTGTAATAACGAGGAATGGGAGAAAGCTGACAGCTGCTGTATGCACAAACCAGTCCGGTCCTCAGGTGTGGTTCTGGACCAACAAACACGGACTGGTATTACGGCATCCAAACAGCCCTTTCCCACTACTACCAGCTTGGCTCAACTGGACTTTGATCATTTTCCATGACAATCGAGTACCAGCTAATGTGCGTGGGGTTGTTATAGCAACACTCGTGGTTTCACGACACAGGAGCACGTCGAGGGAACAGCATGCCCCTGCTCCGTGTAGCTCGCTGTCAGACTCGGGGACCACGGTGTGTCGTTGTCAAGACAACAGAGGTTTGGGTTTGAATGAGCTGCTCTCCTGATTCAACGACGATGAGTTCAGTTTGGCTCTCCTGTGACCCGTTTATGGTGAAATGATCACTTCTCCACTACGGCCCAGCACTGCTGCAAAGTTTAGAGAGGTTTCTGTAACCAGTGCCACCAGTTTGCAAAGGTCATGATAGAGCTCACTGGTTCTCCTCATAATGAGACGTTCCTTGTGTGACACCTCGGTAACGACACAGCTTTGTGCAGGTTGGGATTGAACGAGCTGCCGTGACTCGGCCTTCAACACTTCATTTATGCACAGCCATGATTTCAATAGATGAGCTGTTAGTGACATCTGGAGAAAAGCTCATGTCAGAGCACCTTTAGAAAGACACTGGACTTCCATTGGACACGCGTCCAGCACACGAGCCCGACAGTCAATGCAATTATTACAGCATGTGGAAAGTACTCCAATAATCAAGAGTAACATTTGTCTTCCTGTAGAAAGTGACCTGCAACCGTTTTAAAGGCTAACCTTGATATCTTTGTTGCATGACACTGATACTGTGAGACTGCAGAACAGGCTTAGCTGGATCTGGACGGCTGTAAGCGCGGCTCAAACATCCTGTTCGATTTACCATTGCTGCACAGCTACATTTGATAGTTAAGGGGCAACACACAAGTGTGCCGATGCCAGGTGTGTACTGTACGCGACAATTGAAAATAGTAGTAACTGAATAAATAGGACATTAAGCACAACATTACTCAGACGGGACCGTGTAAACGTACCCGTTTGATGGGGCCGTACACTTCAAATTCTCGGCGAAGCTTGGACTCAGTGGTGTCATAATTCTGTAGAAAGAAGATATTTAGAGTTCACACAGACAGGTAACACCCCCACCCAACAAACCCAAGCCCAACACACTTGGGCAGGCAGCTATTTGAATATACTAACCACTCGTGCCACAAACAGAGTCTTGAAGGCATCGCCCTGTGCGTTGGGGTCATTATGAGGGTCCCCTGATAGCATGCGAACAGAAAAGCAACATTAGGCCAAATCACCACATCATGCAGCGTTTGCAGAGCGTGTGCCGTGTCAGGAACTTACAAAGCTTCAGCTCTGTCTCTACTACTGCTTGCCTCCTTTCAATCTTCTCTCGTCTCTACAAAAACAAAAGATTCACAGAAATGGTTAGTGCTCAGCTTTCTTAACGATTGTTGCTTTGTTCTCAGAAAACCGGACACATACAGACTTCACAGAGCTTCATCTGTTCTAGTCTCTTTCAGCATTGGATTAAATTCATTCCCACCTCTAAATTCTTCACAAAACACCCCATAAAGTTACAAGATGCCCGTTTCCACTGATCACCTGTCAGATGGTATGCCTACAGCCTGACTGGAGCCCCAGCTGTGGTAAAAAAAGCGAACTGGACATTATTTGGAAAGAAACACTTTCTCTATAAAAAGGTCCCACAGCTGACAGTCCAAGTCAGAGAACACCCAAGCTGTGAAGTCCAAGGAGTTGTCCTCAGAGGCTGGATTGTAGGTGAAGGAGGCTGCAGAAAAACGTGTGCAGAATTTAAGGTCCCAAAGAGCACCGCGGCCTCCATCGTCTACACATGGACGACGTCTGGAACCACCAGCACTTCCAGAGCCGGCGGCCTGGCTGATCTGTGCAGCTGTAGTTGAGGGTCTTGATCAGGGAGAACCTGACTCTGAAAGAGCTCCAGTGTGGAAAGAAGAAGAAGAAGAAGAAGAACCAGATCCCACGGTGCTCAAACCCTGTGCTGTCCAGCAGTGTGGAGAGAAACTGGCCTCAAAACGGTTACAAATGATCCACAAGCATGAAGGAACAACACGAATGTGTGCAGGGATTTGTGTGTAACCTGACGACTCACAGGCGCATGCTTCAATCCATACAAATGCAGAGCATTTATCATTTCCCCTTAATAATAAAAGCTTCATATAGAAACGTGCATTCTTTTTGTCTGATGATCTGAAACATCTCAGTGTTACACCGGGACACAGCTTACATCTGTGGATCTGTGCAAAGCTAGCAGCGTGAACCTCGTGCATGCAACGTGACGTGTGCGTATGGGGCGACTCGTGCACACATATTCAAAGTTTTGTACGTGAGCAGGAGGGACGTTAGGCGTAGTTTCAGACATCGGCATGAACAGAAAGCTTATTCAGAGAAAACGATCCAGCTACTGAAGCTAAACTTCTTCTGTGGTGTGTAAATGATTGGTTTCAGGTTCGGGTAAAAGCTTTTATAAAGTAGTTTTACGTGTGCTCACACTGCTTTGCATTTGTGTGTGTGGACTGAAGCATGTGCTTGTGAGTCCTCAAAACCCACACACATTTGTAACCTTTTGAGCCAACTTTCTCAGCTTCTCTTCAGCTTGATTCTGCTGCAGGAAAAGGTGCCGGTGGTGTGGAGGACGCCACGGTTACTCAAAGGTCCTGGAGAGGCTGCTTCTTGATCCTTCCTCGCTCTTCAGTTTGCTCACCAGCCTCTTGTCAGGCGGATGCTGCTGCTACTGCTACATTTTTCGTTTAAAAACAAACAAACAAATAACTATCCAACCACATCTGCTTCTAAGTGAGAAACTGCTCAGGCCTCGGTGCGTACTCTGGGAGCACTCTCTCTGATTTTGTGGTTAACAAGACTGGAGCAGCACAGGGTCAGTCAGTCACCTCAGTCCTGAAATATGCCGCCTGCAGACGTTCTCTGGCAGCAGCTGGCTGGAAGCGTCATTGGTCAGAATCGGGAGGCGTCTGAGTCGATGAGGGACAGGAAGTGACTGAACAAACTGCTCTCCAGCACAGCTCCTCCCTCACACTGACTCCTCCTGTTCTCTATAAAGCTGTATAATGTACAGATCATTCAGTGACAGCTAAATGCTCCGGTCCTCTCTCTGTGTGGCTGTTTTCTTGGACTTACAGTGTAATCTGAACTACTTTCTTACACTTACTGTGTCTGCAAAGCTGTCAGTCAAACGTTCTTCGCGGTGTCATTATGGGCTGTTGTGTGCAGGAGAACAGGTTGAATACTCACCTTTCTCTCCAGCCGCTCTTCACGGGTCTCTGCTCTTGTCGGAGGCGGGGCATCTCTCGGGTCCTGGTCAGAGAAAGGAGATATTTAACAGGACTAATGCGGGACGGAAGAAGAAGGGCTAACCAAAGCGCACAGAAGACTTTACATTCACCTCGAAATGTCTGATGAACGGGGCGATCCCACTGTAGGGCTGATTGTGGTGCTTTTCGTGGGGTAACTTCACCAGCTGAGGTAGGAAAGGTATTGGGTCCCGTGGAGCAAAGAGGGCCAGGAGGTTGGGTGGTAAGAACTGCGTCATTTTTCACCTATTGCAACAACAGGGGGATCACTTCATTGACGCTTATATGCTGGTCAATCCGGGCATTGAAGCACGCGACAGCCCCAAGAGCGGAAGTTCTCGGTACATGCTAACTGTTGTCCTGATTACGACGACACTCCTACAACCATAAGGCTAGCACGCGTTTCATTTTCACCCAACATCTTCCTTAACTTACAAACAGCACGGCAACGATATCTGAAATGTACGCGCTAACAGCTTTTACTTTAAGTCCTATCGACTTGTTTAGCGCTTAATTGAGCCTTTCGAATTAGCCACCAAGCTCACTATGCTAACATGCGGAGTCTTACCTTCTCTCCTCCAGCGTTTAGCAAATTTCAGATCATGTAGCAGAAGAAGAAGCGCGAGATCAGGTAGACCAGGTCCTTTGTGACAAACTTACTTCGACTGAAGGAGATAATATACTTGGATCTATTAGTAACAAGAATCTGATCTTCAGGGTACCCACAGCGTGCAGCGGCGACAAATAGCTAACTGTGTCGAGTTCGCAAATAAAATGGCGGGATGCCGCAAAATAACGACAATTGTCGTAAAAAGAATCGTTCAGGAAATGCATTGAGTCGACATTATGATATTGTTCGGAGTGTTTATGAAGGAAAACAAAGTCAAATAGGGTGTTAATGTTTTATTAAACTTGTGTAAGCAATATATACATAAATTTCGTTTTTTAAGACCAAACCAACCCTACACTGGAAAAACGATTTAAACTTGTTGGTTAAATCTTTGACTTTAGTTAAAAAAAACTGCATTTTTGTTTACTTTTTGGAAGATTTTGATTTAGTGAGTTAATACTCTGTTAACCTTTATGATTCCGTCTTTATATCTTTATTTTCTTTGTACAAAGTTTGCTAATTGGTAAGAAGTTTATATTTTCTGAATGAATAATATATGGTGCATAACTTGATTTTGCTAATAAAAAAGGTTTTGAGTCGACATTAATTTATGAAAAGAAAGACACACCCTCTGACTCTTCACAGCCTTTTGTAGCGTATGAGACAAAGCGATTGTTGTTCCAGAAAAAGTCCAAAATAACTGGATCGTTTTGGTTCCTTTGAAGATATAACCAACAAAGTCATGGATAGAGCCTGAAACGAAGCTACGACGGAATATTAGAGCTACTTTAAAAATCAAGTCAAAATATGCAGATTACAACAAACCGCCAATAATTCATTTGTATTGTGCATTAATAACTTCACTCCCCGCCGGATTGTACAGCCCGATCCGGCGGGGAGGTGTGGGAAGCGGTCGGGCGCGCCACTTCCGGCTCTGCTCTCTCCTATCTTGTCCCTTTTGTCTTACTCCTCTCTGTCACCTTTTCTATCCCTTTGAAGAACTGAGGCTCCATAAATGCTAAAGAGGTATTATTTGTCAGTTGCAGTGAATAGAAAATAAACTGTAGGAAACTAAGCAGAAGAAAGAAGAAGAAAAATAACATTTTAACATAAACCAGTGACACTCTGGGGCCTGATCAACCCTAACTCGGCCTCCTTGGATGAGGGTGTCTAGTAGTGATGGGATTTCCGGCTCTTTTTAGAGAATCGGCTCTTTCGGCTCGGCTCACTTAAAAAGAGCCGGCTCTTTCGACTCCGAACCGGATCTTTAGGTTGTTTTGTTGCTTTAATTAATTTATCATTAACAATAATATAAAATTATGCAGAAAAGGAATTACTAATGTAAAAAAGTGGTTTTATTTATATATGGTGGCCTGTAGAGACAAAACACGTACAAACTCCAAAAAGCACATACAAACTCCAAAACACATTTCTAGCATTTCTAGCATAAGTGATCTAGGTAGCTCTGAACTTCCAAAACAGAGCTACCTAGATCACTTAAATTACACAATTGAAAGCATGAAAGCACATGTGTATTGTTTGTGTATTTATACACAAGCATTCATATATAGTCAAATACAATTTAAAAAAGTTCATTTACCTGTTACTACCACACACCAAATCCGATGGTTAGTACTTGCTGGCTTGTGTAGCCACTAGGTAACAAAAGCTCAACACTGCCCCCTAGCATCCTGGAGCACTTCTGTTGTCTGTACGTGTTTTGGAGTTTGTCCGTGTTTTTACGTGTTTTGGAGTTTGTACGTGCTTCAGGGTTTGTACGTGATTTGTCTGTAGGGGCCACCGAAAATGTACTTTTATTTATTCACTCCACATAAAATGTAATAAATAAATCATATAATACAAAAATCAACTATTCACATTTCAACTTTTAACATAACAGCCATCCCTCAAGATGATCTCCATTTAAAGCAATGCATTATCCGGGACTGTAACATCTAATCCTTTTTACTGAATTATTTTATTAGGGACACAGAAGAAAAACACATTATTGACCATTTTGAGAATAAAGTTAGTGGACTCGTATTTGATCACAGTAACGTAGGAGGGACGTAAACACGGTGTGATGTTGAACAGGTGGTGCAGAGAGCTGCGTGTGGTCAGAAGGAAACCCACACAAACTTGGAAGAGTGGATTTGTACAAAATGAAATGGCTGGTAGTGGACCGATGGCCACAGTCATGTGCAGTAAACAGGATGTATGGTAGGTAGGTATCATTTCTGCTGTAACCCACAACACTCGTGTTTCACTTTTTCAGTAAAACTTCACTACTTTCACGTCTAGTTGTTGCAGTGGAGGTGGAGTCATGTGGTTCCACGCTCCCTGCCCCGTGGGCGCTCCCGTTCTGCTGGGGACACCTAGCCTGGCACGGCACGTGCCTTCCAGATGAGCTGGAGCCGGTCAAACAGATGTGTGGTAAACGCTTCCGCCAAACCAGGAAGTAAACACTGGATATTCTGTTTGTGTGGCCACATTTAAACAGTTCGTCATTCTTGTTGCTCTTGACCAATAAAATATTAAAGTTTCCAGCCAACTACTGCCCCCTTGTGGCCAAGCGCCAAGCCTACAGGCAGCTTGACTTCATTAGGTCGGCCGCGTTTAGCTCCCATTTCATTCACGTTACATTTGTAACTTTCAGGGTTTCACATTCTTGTGTCTTTCAAATAAACTGGTAAACTAAATGAAATGGTTGTATTTCTTTTTAGCTTACGCTGGTAAGAAATGTCCAATTACACACATGAAGTTCTAGAAAATGCCACTCTTATTGGTTAAGATGATTTTAGAATTCATTTTATTCCATAACAAAGAAATGTGTTTTGGACAAATATTACACACTAATATTTGACTATTGTTGTAACATCACATCCTGTTAGTGTAGTCTGCCTGTGTCTGTTCTCTGCACAGGAATTCAACTTGGAAAATGACGTGTTAGTGGATTGTGTGTGCATTTATGTAACGAAGGTCACGTGGGACCATCGTGTAGTGTTTATTAAGAACAGCTGGGGCCAAAATAGATAAGCGATCGACACAGCTGGCCAGAGTTTGTAGTTATATACTGTCTGTTACATTATTATAGTTTAGTCTACAGGCTGTGTCCAAGTTCAGGGGCTGCAGCCTTTGAAGGACCCTGCCCAGTCTGAGGGTGGTTAAACTGGACGGTCTAGCCTGCGACGTGAGGCTCCAGCAGCAGCTACAGCTGTGGTAGACGGTCAAGAAAGTCCTGAACAGTCTCTCTATGAACAGAAACACTGACAGAGAGCAGACAAAATAAATAATACAATGTTTACCAGTGTTAAGCAACATTTATAGTGTGTTGGTCATTTTATAAAGAGACTGAGTATAACTGTCAGTCTCAGTAACATGCACAGAATACACAATAAAAGAAGTGAGAAATCAGCAGTGACCAACAGCCTACAAGCTGCCTGTAAAGACACAGGGACGCAGTACTTCTGTTTAGTATTGTTTAACTCCTTTGGGTGTGCAGCTGGGTATCACGTCTCCTCTCAGTCTGGATGTTGATATAAAGGAGAGGAGAAACATTTAATTCAATACTATTAAAAAAGGTCCTGTAATTAGTCCCACCATTGAGACACTTCTAACAAATCCAACCAACAAAAACTAAGAACTAGCCCCTTGACAAAGGTAGGGTTTATTGCAGGGTTCAATCTGGGACTGAATTAGCTCACGAGTGTCTAGACAGGATCTACTTACTGAACCTTGAGTTCATGATACATTTGGAAAGGAATATTTACAACATGATTACAGCGATGAGGATACATACTTCTACATGAAAGTATAGACAAGGGAAGGTACGGAAACAATAAAATTAGGCAATGACAATCAGCGAACTGCTCACGTATTGAGCAGATTGTGGCAAAGGTGGAACATCCCCCCCACCCAAAAGTCTTGTATTAGGCAGAGGGATGCAGGGCTCCTGGCTCCCTGTCATCCCTTTCTTCCTCGTCCATTTTGCGCCCATGTTTACGGAAGTATTTGTAGCGCTGAACATACAGCTTCACAAGGTTGCTGACTTTGACTGGGTTGATTTCTCCAGTGCGGCTGTGGCAGATCTAAGACAAAGACACAGTGTGATTAAACAACTCAGAACACAAGTACAGAGCTTCATTTATGGACGCGCAGATCAGACATTTTGACTAGATGCTGGTCCAATCCCATCATAAAAGCTCCAATGAAAGAGCAGGACGATCCACTCAGGTGCACTGAGTGGCAGTTGATAGCTAGCATAGCAAAGAGAAAGCTAACAGTAGAGGGTCAGCATGCCCGTGACACCAACAGCGTTCCTTTGTGTGTCTGCAGAGTGTGACTGTGTTCATGTGAGGCTGCATGAATGAAATGCACACATGGTGAGTCTTTGTTCTTACGTTCTCTGGACGAGCTGCCAGCGTGCTTTTACTGCTCGTGATTAAAAAACCTGATGCAACCTTATTTCACCTCACCTTTCTCTGGCCACTGAGGACATGTGTGCAGGTGTGTGCTTATAGGAAAATCAGAAGAATAGACTCGTGCCAGTGTGGATGAATACAAGCTGATCTGAGACTAATGCAAATAAACTATGCTAATAATGTCAATATTCATATATTAGTCTTAATTATTCTTAATTCATATTATTTTACTGATAAATACCAATTCACTAAATGTACATTATTGCATTTATTTGTTAATGTAGTACACAAAGGTTCCAGGCTCTCAGTGGAAACATCCATAGTTTTATTGTAGAAATGCTGCATGTTGTAGCCACACTGTCAACTTGACGCTGCTGTAGCGACAAAGTGCAAAGTCATCATGAGCCATGTGATATATAAGACAGTGCTACGTGTGTGGTTGGATTTGTGTGTGAAGGCTCACCTTATGCACTGCTTTCCTGAGGATGTCTTTGTATTCTTCCTTGTTGATGTCTTTGCGTTGGTAGTAAGGCTTGATCGCCAGCTTGACCTCCTCTACTGCCCGCTCCTGTGTATGCAGCTTCTTTAGGTACTGTGCAATTCAGGTAAGAATCATGTTAAATAAAGGAACCCACACAAACAACACAGCAAATACAAAAAGGCCACAGCTAAACCCAGGGGGTGAAGCAGGACCACTGCTAAGCCCCGTCCCACCAGCACAGGCTTGTTCAGCCTGGAGGGCACACTGCTCTCATCAGGAAGTTCAAGTTTACCTTATCCGGGTCTTTGCTCTCATTGTCCCATCCAGTGTCACTAGAACTCCCAGACACACCTGTCATCCCCACAGGTACGATGGAGGGTGGAGTCTGAGCGCATCCACCAGCTATTGACGGGTGCAGATGTGAAGGTGGGGTTTTAGTGCAGCTAACCAATGGGAGGGAGCCGTGCAGAATGAACTGGGCTGGGCTCAGTCCAGGAGGTGGGGGGAGAGAGGGAGGGGGAGGAATTTGTAAGGATGAAGAGGAAGAGGACGCCGAGGGAGTGAGAACATGCTGCTGGGACTGGTTCTGATTGGCCTGTGAGAGCATCTGCACGTGAGAAAGGAGACAAACGAGTCGACGGTCATTCAAACAACAACAGGATCATCATTTCAAAAAGGCTGCACACAGCAAGGTCCCACTCTGGGTTGCATTGTTGTATTTTGTCATGTTTCTCAGGTCTTTGTCTGAATATCTACGAACATTATTGCTAAGGATTGTCTTATTGCATTGGAGTCACACTGGGTTAAATATGTACACTTGGGTTTTAAGGGGTATTTATTATTTTCTTCTTTTTTTTTCTTTTTTTTTTGGGTTGTATGGAAGCCCCAAACGCAATTTCATTGTTCTTGACAATGACAATAAATAAATACTACTACTACTAGCACAGTGTGTGTGAGTGGCCTCCTAAGAACGTGCACTAAAATGTTCCTCCCCACTGCAGATGAATGAAGCTCCACTGAGTCACCTGGCTGGTTGCTTGAATGAACTCTTGTGCTTTGGCTCTGCTGGCAATATTGGCCTTTTCCATTTTGAAGAGCAGAGCAGTCACTGTGAGAAACAACAGACTGTTTAGGGAAACAGACTGACAAACACACACAATCATGTTTTATAACAGGGCAGCACGATCTTTAAAACTATAGATGGATTCATATGATTGTCTAAAAGCTTAAAACAGTGCTGCACAGCCTGTGCTGCCCTCGGACACAAACTGTACTGTCAGTCTACACTTTACCAGAAGCCTGGAAAATACTCCGACAGCGACCAGCAACATGTGGAAAATTTGAACCTGTCCTAAGTTTACCCCCCGTCCCTTCTGATAAGTTGTCCCATGAAGGAAAGAAGCGCTGCTGCTGTCAAAGCTCTTCTGGTCGCCTCTTTGCTGCCACTGTGTCACACATGCTCCCTCATGCACACATCTACTTTGATTAATCTGTAAGTTACTGTCAAATGTCCAACAGCATTAAAAAAGTGTTCTGATGATGTTTAAGTGCAAAGGTGAGTGAAATGCTGGCGCAGTAACTCTTCATTTTCTCCACAACACTAAGAACTACTTCAGTAATCTCATACACTTAGGTCGATGTGAAGAAATGCTAGTAACAGCAAAACCCTGTCAGCGACAACCTGGTTCAAATAGGAGAGACCATGTGACCCAACTCTGCACCCACTAAATGCCCAGCTGTGCACACTAACAGTTTAGTCTCTGCGTTTGAATAATGTGCCTTCTCTGCATAGGGAGAGTCAACTTACATGCTAAGACACCTCCGGTTGTGCAGTCCACCCCAGTCTGGAGACTCCAAGGAAGAGTGGGTGCAGGAGCTGGAGGGGGAGGAGGTGGCGGCTTACCAGCAGATGAAGAGGACACAGATGAGGATGGGTCAGAAGAAGACAGAGGTAGAGCCAGGGAAGGGAGACCACAGACGGTTGAGGACAAGGAAGAAGGCGAGCCCAGAGATTTTGACAGATCATCCTGACTTGGCAGCTTGGCCGTGGGCGGGGCGCTGCTGAGACCAGCTCCTTGTGAGGGGGCCAGGTTGGAAGGACTGGATGCTGGTTGTGTAGGACTCGGCTGTTTTGGACAATCCTCAGTTAAGAAAGAAGGATCTGGAGTCTTACAGCTGCTGTCTACAGTTTGAGAGTCTGGTGAAGACTCCCTGGTGTCCCGCAACGATGGTGCAACAGGTGGCGGAGGGGTCTGAGGAGGTGACGAGGATGGTGGGAGCACACTAGTGGAGGAGGATGTGGACGAGGAGGAAGAGCAGGGTGCGGGGCCAGCTTGGCCAATATGTGGACTGACCGACTTGCTCGCATCTCCAACGCCTGACTGAACATCTAAGGAGACACCCCCACCCCAGGCTTCGGACATGACTTTAGTTTGGCTGCTGCCTCCGGCGGCCAACCCCGCTGCTTCGGCCTTTTCTCTCGTCTTCTTGGCCAGGCGGCGGCGCCGCTTTGTTACCAGAGAGGATGAAGGGGAAGAAGCTGAGGAGGAAGTGGATGTAATGGAGCTGGGTTTTGCTTTCTTGGATTTCAGTCCTGCAGGACCGGTCAGCGATGATGGCGGTGCGGATAGACCGCTGCGTTTTCCCATACTGACCAGGTCTTTACTCCGCCCACCCAGTGACAGTGGTTCTGAACAAGGTTTCAGAAAAGGTGACCTGCTTTCATTGTCCCTGCAGAACACAACTGCAATTGAGCCACCCACCACAGACCCCCCAGTACTCCCTGCTGCACCACCTGGGCCGAGAAGGTCCATGTTCAGTTTTCCAGAGCCAACCGAAGACCCCGTGGTACTGCTTACGCCTTCGCGCACCAGAACCGACACTTTAGACTGAAGCTTACCTTTCTGACTAGCACCACCTTCTTTCTTGGACTTCCCAGAGCGACTCGTGTCTTTTCTGCTCTCCTTGTCCCGATCTTTGTCTTTTTTGATCTTCCTGGTTCGCTTTGCTGATGGGAAGCCAGGGGAAACAGAGGCAGATCCGGAAGAGACCATCAGTGAAGAGAGGCATTTGCTTTTGGTTGTACTGGCAGAAGCCGAAGCTTCAGAGCGGGCAATTTTCTTTAATGTGCGAGATTTCTTTTTGGGTTCATGTCCAGTCTTGGGCGTAGCTGCAGCTTTAGGGCTGGGGACGGGAGCCTCTGGAGGCAGAGCAGCAGGGGGCGTGTCCTCCAAAGATGGGTAGTCTGAGTCTAAAGCTTCACCATCCAAAGACAACACATCAATCTCCAGTTTGTCTGAATAGCGGTCTGACTCATAGCTGTGATACCTGGGAGGCGAGAGCGACTGCGATCGGCTCTGACAACTGCCTTGTTTCCCTGCCTCTCCAGCTGAATGCCATTTTCTCTTCTTTTTACAGGGCTTGTCGGAGTCCTTTGTGGCCCTTCCAGGAGAGGATGGGGTAAGTCTCGGAGACCCGGGAACGGTGGTGGTCGTAGTGGTGGTTGTGACCGTAATGGTTCGCTTAATAGCGAAGAGGTCAGACCCACTGAGGTCTTGGATGGACGGAGGTATGACGGGACGACCGTCTCGTCTCCTATCCCTGTCACGTTCCCTTTCTCTGTTGCCTTCCCTCTTTTCTCTGCTTCTTTTGGACCGCTCTGAAATGCCTCGCTCTCTGCTCCTTGAATGATGTTTTCCCTTCCTTTCCTTCTCCCTCTTTCTGGAGCTAAAATCTTCATCCCGTCCATCTCGCCTGTGGCTACTGATGCGATTGTGTTCCCTCCCTCTTTCGGTGTCTCTGTCCCGATCTCCAGTCCGGCTCCGGTGTTTATCCCTTTCCCTCTCTTTGTGCCTTTCTTCAGACAGGCTGGAAAGCGACCATCTGGTGTGGCCATCTCTTCTTGAAGAATTGCAGGACCGTGAAGTCTCTGGGCTGCTGTGCCATCTTTTCTTCCTCTTCCGACTGCTGCTCCTGCTGCTCCTTCTGCCTTTATCCTCTTTGCCCATCTTTTGCGCCTTTTTCTTGTTCGACTCCTGAGCCCACTCTTTGCCTTTCCTTCTCTTTTTTCTTCTAATCTCCTTTTCTCCGTCTTTTCTATCTTTGCTTTTTTGCTGGCTGTGGCCCTTGGAGCTTTTGGAGGACTTGCAGCACTTGCCACCCTGATCTTCAGGAGGCGTTAAAGGGGACGAGGATGTAGAGGTTGGAGGATGAGAAGGAGGCGGTGGTGGTGGTGGTGGCGGCGGCTGGGGAGAGCAGGGTGAAGAAGCAGGAAAGGAGAGATATCGTTCCTTCCTTCTGCTGACCAGCTTCCTTCTCAGATCCTCTACTCCTACCACAGGCTCATCCTTGAGCTCGCTGTCTACTTCCCAGCTGCCCTCTGTGCAAACGGACACAAAGCCATCCCCATCTAGCACTCGGAAGATTCGCTCTGGCTTTGACCCAAAGAAGGAGATGCTGGGAGAACTCAGGGGGAGGGTTTCCTCTACAGGTCTCTTACTGCTCCCATCTCTTTCAATGGCTCCAACTATCTCGCCCTCCTCTATCTCAGAGTGATCTGAATCAGCTTTCATGGTGCTACAGTCCACCCTCCTCCTCAGAGGGAGCTGAGTGCTCAGACAGGCGCTTGGAAGGTCAGTGAAGGTGTCCGTGGAATCTGGAGGTTCCTCCACCTTCTCCTTTTCTTCTCTTATAGTGTTTCTCTTCAGTACCCTTGCTTTGCCACTCTCATCATCAACATCTGACGCTGGGGAACCCGTGGGGTCAAAAGGATCGTATTTCTCCCCTTCCCCCACCTCCTTCATCTCAGTTCCTTCTTTTGCTCCATTATTTGGATTGAAAGGATTGTACATCACCCTTTTCCTCTCCTGTTTTTCACAGTCAGCACTTTGTTGCATTAAAATGTGTGGCAAACAGTCTGAGGAAGCGGTACTGCATGTAGGTTTGGAGAGAGACTGCGTAGCTAGAGAGGCAGAGCTGGAGGAAACCCTGGCTCTCTCTGTTCCATTGAATTGGCTTTTTACATGGCTGGGATAAACTGATGTGTTGGCACATATAGAGGAGGACGTAGACAATGGAGAAGATGGACCGGTTGAAGGAGATGATGCAGAAAACGAAGGTGAGTAGGAAGGAGGGCTCTTTGAGGTCTCTTCAACTCCACCTGGGGAAGAGAAGGCCCTAGGCCTCCTTCTGAAGCCTGATGCCAAAGTCAAGTCCATGAGCCAGAAATACTGGTGGGTCAGAAAGTGAGGGAAGTAATACTGAGACACCTAGGGCGTGGCAGGTCACACCAGAAAACAGGGCTCAGGAACCAACCTTGCAGGAAGAAAAGAACATGTGTCACTTTACGTTACAATATAATCCACGTGGAAAGGCTCCCTGGAGAGCCTACGATCCTGACACATGATGAATATCATGGAGGATACTCCGACTGTTTCTACAGTTGTGTTGTCAGAGTGAGGGCTTCAGTACAGAGAAACTAAGAAAAGACTGACTGAACAAATTTGAATGATATTATTGTTATTGTTACAAAGAGCTAAATATGCATCTGCCTGCTAACATGCTTCTGCAGTCGGGACTCGGTTTGGAGTCCAGTCATATGAAACAGAAGACCCGAGCCAGTCTGAGGGGTCCGCCGAGCCCCACTGCGCTCTCACCAGGGTGAGCTGAGAGACGGCTGAAGGCAGCCGGAGGAGGAGTGGACCCCACACCGGATCAACAGACACATTTTTCAGTTCACGCTCACTGAACACACTCATTAAAAACTGCGCAGCACATGACTGCGTCTCTGTTGTTTACACGGTGGATTACACGTTACCGTCGTTCTCCTTCTGTTGGGATGCTTACGTGATTTCTGAGTTGTAAAAGAGAACAATATGTTTAGCTTCCATATCAGGGACTCACTTCTCAGTGCTTGTCACAGATAGCATTATCATTAGCTTTCCGTGGCTGGACAGTGCGTTGGTTGCTTTACAAAACATCTGTCCGCCTTGCGTTTTGACCATTAGCTCCATTATGTGTAATGCGGATTTGTCAGCTGTCGCACACTCGATTGATTATCAGACGCTGAAAAATGTCTGGCGGCAGATTTTCAGTTACCCATGCAGCTAATTAGCTTAGCGCAGCTAGCAAGGAGAGCAGTATGTTGATGGGTTCCCTTCATGCCGGTCGCCTTCTGTCTCAGGCCAAAGCCACCGCTTCACATCTACTGGCTGTTACTTTGTCAGACATTCAATCAAACTACGAAATTAGACATATGCGGCTTTTTGTGGTGTTTAAATACGTACCAGGGTTTAAAACGGGTCTGTTCCACCAGTCACCGCCATCTTCCCTCCCGTGAAACCGGACGACAAAGAATGATGGGAAACGGAGTGAATATCAGGTGGTGCGAAAGAGCCGCACACATCATTTAACACACGTCATTAAAGTTGCCTTTGAGGTGCCGTGCTCGCGACACTGTTACACATTTGAACAGAACTACAAACTGGCTTTTTAAAAAGTGTCTCTTTGTAACAACTAATTCATTTGTGCTGTGACTGGTTTACAGACAGCTGTCTGAAGTCTGCTGCCTAAACCCGAACATGATTACTGTCATAGCTCACTTTTACTTACTGCTCCCCAGGTAAAAACACCTGCAACTAAAGAAAGGAGACCGTAGCTGTTCAGCACATCCAGGCTCAGCTGGCTTTGAACATCACCCGTCCACCCAGTGTCTGTCCCAGCTGCCACAGAGCCCGGACAGGCCATCCACCTGCTGCAGGGCTAACACTCATATGTACACTTGTGATGATGACCATGCATGTTTTTGGACTGCAATAGCACAGTGGCGTGAACAGAAAGAACCCACACAGACATAAGAACTTGCTGTCCAGTATGGCCACAGCAGTGCAGGGAGGTTTTTTCCCCTCATATCTTTAGAATATAATTTCACATGAAAAAACTTTTTTAAATACTAACCTTGCTGCCTTTTCTTAGGATTGTTTCTCCTTTTAGCTCTTCAGTAAAACACGCATTGCTGTGACATGACAAACAAACATGTTCGTATTAAACGCACAGGTCAGTTGTTGGGTTGGTGCAGGAACAAATGAGAGAAGTGTTGGGTTACCCACATCTCTTAATTTGTCAGCAGCGTGTATGCAGACCAGTGGTAAAACACCACGCGTGTGCATAACTGAAACACAACAGACTGCACTGTGGCTGAGACGGAGCCCATTGTTTCTGTGCAGAGTGTCTGAAGTGGACCAGCACACTCCTAACACCTGTGCAAAGCTACGCTCTGTAGGGTAAACTACAGAAACAGACTTCACACATCAAACAACCACACAAAGCCATTTAACACAAGCAACATGAACACTGCTGTCACAGATACACTATTTAACACATTTGTTGCCATTGTCTAACTTTATTTGTGTAAGGCAGGTATATACATTTCCAAAGATACACAACATGTAGATTCAAACAGTTTGTCCACATCCCATAGTTGACCTGTTTCTGAGTCCATCAGAGGCGCCGTACCGCTGAAAACAGAGTGCAAGCAAAGCGCAGGACAGATTTGGCTGCATACCAAAGACAGAGCAACAGTCTTTGTTTTAATAATCAAAATAAAATAAGCTCTAGAACCATTTCTTACATGAATAAAGCCTCCAACACATTCAGCAAAAGCACGACGGAAAGCTGTAACTGAAAGACAATAAATAGTCAGTGCTGAATGAGAAGTAACAGTCCAGTGACTTCAACAGCAGCTGTATTTTCTCTGTGATTGATGTATGATTCTGACCAATCAGCTTGGTCGCAGCATGTCCCACATCCTTCCCTGTTACAAAGGTTAAACTGGAACATTCCTGATTCCTTACATTTAAACTCTTTTCCTCTTGTAGTGTGCATGCAGGCACAGGTACAATCAAGCTGTGCCTCAGCTCCAGAATCACTGCTTGTATGAATGACTCGTGTTTACTACTGTAATAATGATGATGAAAGCATGTTGTCGAGGAGTTTAACAGTGGACAGTGTGGATATAAGAGGCAGACCCACAGATCGAGCTTCTTTATCCCATCATAAAAATGCGGGGGCTTTGATATTTACGTGGTAATCTTGATATGTGGTATGAACTTTGTCAGGGCAACACAAACAGACCCCAAACTGCTGGTGGTGATATTCTCTTTATGCAAGTAGGCCCAGCCTCCTTGTGCAATGAAAACTGCTGCTGGTTTCAAAGCAAAGAAGGTCATTGGCACGTAGGACTGTGTCCCTCTCATTGGAAACATCAGCTCTCTGCAGCAGGAGACAGGAGGCCCAACATAGTGACACTCCCCGGCTTCAGACGAGTCCAGAATCCTTGGCCATCTTGTGAAAGGCGCCTCTCTGACTGATGAGATTGGAGGGCGAGTCAAATTCTGCCATCTTTCCATTCTCCAACACCAAAACCCTGGAAGCACAGAGAACACTCAGGAAACTGTTTGCAGGCAGAAATGCTACAGCTGATGTTAGCCTTGAAGTGCAACACCACATTAGTTTATGCCTAAAGGCATCGTCCGTCACAGAATAACGACAGACTAATATGTTGCATCTCCAAATGTTCGATGTGACGCCGTGTTGTTGCACCTGGAGCAAATGCTCCTCACTACAATGACTGATTGGGAAGTGGTTACTTTATCGCACACGTCTAGTAAGGCGACACTGGGTTTGGAGCTGTGCAGTCTTAGGATGACATGAAACGATAGCGCCAAGTATGAAGCGAGGAGCAGTGACGAGAGTAGCTGAAGATGATGATCGTTTACAGCGAGGTGGTAGTGGTGTGGGTGGGGTTATGGAGAACCCCGAGTCAGGAAGAGGATCTTGTCTGCACCACAGTTAAAGAATATTTACTTTTTCCTCTTCATACTCAACAATAGACTATTTATGTTTAGCAAAGACGATGTGGCTTCCTGCTGGACATTTGAATGAACCAACGAGACGTCCGCTGAACACTGATACTCTCTGGTACAGAGCGGTGAAGCGTCAGTGAGGCGCTGTAGCACAGTGCTAAGATCACAATGACACTGCATGAGAAACAAAGGAAAGAGAAATGAAATGCCTCAAACAGAAGGAAAGAATCTGGAAAACAAAGCACAGAGCTAAAAACCGTCTCATCTTAGAGCTCAGTAGATGCAATGACAAACATGAGGACGGATTCCATTACAGGCAACAACAGGCGACACACACCTGAGTGAATCCCACCCCTGCACATAAACATCTGTTAGTCAGAGAGAACCAAACCAAGGAAGCCTATAGGCTGATACAGAGGGTCACATGACCCTGAATTCATTCCACATAAACTAGAATGGGTTTGGTGCCAACAGAAATGACAGCAAAAATATTTGACTTTAAGCACAGGGCAGTCATTTCAGCTTCAATCGCAGGATTGAGCCTCGTTTTTAAATCCTTCCAGCCAATAGAATCACAGTGACATCACTGCATTTACGTCAATCCCACCAATCACAAACTGCAGGGTGAGACATACACATGATGCAGGAGGAATGAGCCTCGCTGCCGTCCAATCAAATCTCTGTAGCCGGGCATAAAGTGGCTATTTTTGGATGGGAACCAGCTCTAATGCATTGTGGGAGATGGAGTTTTTCAGTGTAATCACAGTGGATGTAAGTTTACAAAGAAAGGCAGAAACGTGGTTTGAATCCATCACTGAGACTGGCTCTCTGCTTTGTTTCTGTCGGACACCATTGCATCATGGGATGTTTCTGCAGGTGTTAGCATATTTCAATGCTTTTTGTTTGTTGCATGGAGGTTATTAAAATTAACCTTATCAAACACAATCATAAATATAACTAAAAGTCAAAACCCTGTTACTAACCATTCTGACTGTTACTGTAGTAACCATGGAAACCAGAAACTGTCTATCCTTAAAGAGCTTTCAGTATGGCCTAACAACTGTAAGAGACTGAAATGGTCGCGCCAACAGAGAACAAACAGAACTGGGAGACACACAAATACAGGCATTAATACAGATATTCCACGTTTAGGGTGGGGGCCGTACCAGTGTCTCTTTGGTGTATAGTACCTGGTGTAGTCCATGATGGTGTTGAGGCGATGCGCTATGGTGAGGACAGTGCAGTCCTCAAACTGAGAGCGGATGGTGGACTGGATCAGGTTGTCTGTCTCCATGTCTACAGCTGCCGTGGCCTCATCCAGAACAAGGATCCTGGTCTTCCTCAGCAAAGCTCTGGCCAGGCACAGCAGCTGCCGCTGACCCACGCTGAAGGAAAAGCAGACCGTTTCAAAGGCAGGAAGCCCTGCTCCAGCGCTTTATCCAACGACTGGTATATGCACTGTTGCCCCATAACTAGTGTACTGCACAACTGCAAGAAATGCAGGTGTTGCTAATCGTACTTGACGAGTGTGCACACTAACGTGTTTTTCAAAGACGCTGTGAAACTGGGATACTTTGTATCTAATTCAGTTTCTAATTTGTGGTTGCTTGGATGTATAAAGCAGTTATACCTCAGGTTCTCTCCTCCTTCACTGCAGTCGTGGTTAAGCTTGTTGGGCAGGCTGGACACGAAGGTCTTAAGATGGGAGAATTCCAAAGCCCGCCATACTTCCTCGTCAGTGTAGGAGTCAAAAGGATCCAAGTTCATCCTCAAGGAGCCTGAAAACAGCACCGGGTCCTGTGGGAGAGAAGAGTGTCTTATGCTGGGATTTTTCCCCCATTTTGAGACGATTTTTCAGTCGTGCGACCGTTCTGGGGAACGGCCCGAGTTTCGCCTTCATCATGTGTCGTGCATCGTGTAGCATACGTGGGGTAACGAGGAGCGATTAAGACCTCACGACCAGCCCGGTCATCCATCGTTTGGTCGTAAGAAAATCAAACCTGTTTGAAATCCTGTCGCCCTTCGTGAGGGCGTCACCGCAGCCTCTCACACGGCGCACACGCAAACACAGACATGAAAGTGAAAAGGCGGGGCAGCACAGCAGTGCAGCGTGTGACACAAGCGATGGAGGCACAACTTTGGAGAGGCTCAGATGAGCCTCACAAAATTATCACGACCACAACAACCGTGAAAAGAGTTGGATGGACGTTGCTGTTCGATGGCAGCTGCCTGGCCAATGTTTTCATTAGCAATTTAGCAAAGCTGGTGTGTGTGTGTGTGTGTGTGTGTGTGTGTGTGTAAGACAGACAGGGACAGATTTTGTGTCATAACCTTCATGTTATGGATGCACAGTGTGAGCACTCAGGTCTCATCAGAGCATCGTGACCTACAAACTTCTAGCTCCTGCGATTCAATCGTGCAGCTCCCCGGCTGCTGTAATGCACAGGCTGCGGACTAATCAGTGTAACAGTTTTGATCCTCTCAGAACGTACCTGTGGTATGATGGTGATTCTGGAACGAAGCTCATGGAGGCCAAGCTTGGCAATGTCCACTCCATCAATGAATATTTGGCCCTCGGCTGCCTCGATGATGCGGAAGAGCCCCAGCGTTAGGGAAGACTTCCCTGCACCTGTGCGTCCCACGATCCCCACCTGATGGAACAGACAGCTCAGAACAGCCACAAGCACACGCACTGTCACTGGGCTGATGCCTTCACTGGAGTCATGTGAAATCCCACCTTCTCTCCTCCGTTAATGGAGATGGTAATGTTGCGGATGGCCAGATCCAAATCTTGGCGGTAGCGCAGGCCAAAGTTTCTCATCTCTATGCAGCCATTAGTAGGCCAGCCTGGGGAAAGGGTGGAGGGCTCGTGTTTCCACTCTGCCTGGGGGTCCAAACACACATGTTTAAAGAAGGCGATTTAGACACGCATGAGGCGAAAGCTTTCTCCAAACACCCCACATATGGCTGCCAGTAGATCTACACTGTCTTACTGCCTTTAAAGGCTTGTTTCTGTGTACCTCTTTCTCCGTGTCGCTGTATTCTTTCACTTTCTCCACAGCCACGATGTTGGTTTCCACATCAGAAGACATCCTAACCAGCCAGGTAAGTGAGGTAGTTAGCTGCACACGGGGCAAGACAAAACCAGATTAATGCACGCTCAGTCCTCTAGACAGGGGATCCCAAAAGGTTGGTTCTCTTCATCTGGACGTTTTCAGTGGGAGAAACCCATCATCATCATCATGGTCAGAGGGCCCGGTGGCGCCAGTGTCCGGCAGCCTCTCCTCTGTCAGTGCGCCCCAGGGTGGCTGTGGCTACAATGTAGCTTGCCATCACCAGTGTGTGAATGGGTGGATGACTGGATGTGTAAAGCGCTCTGGGGTCCTTAGGGACTAGTAAAGCGCTTTACAAATGCAGGCCATTTACCATTTTACCATCATCATCAGGTGACTCCTTCAGTCTGACTGCAGGTTTCCAATGATTTTCTGAATCGAGGAGGGGGCCCAAGGGTACATCTATCACTGTCTCACACTGCTGTGACTGCAAACTCATTACCCAATATGACAGTCTGCACATTAGTGACCTCACAGCCCATTGTTCGGTGGGCTGATGTTGGAAACCTGCAGTCAGCTGAGACTGAAGGTGTCACCTGATGATGAAAACGTCCCGATAAACAGGATCAGAGTTTTGGCAGATTAAGAACAAACATAACAAAGCACAAAACATTTTCCTTCTTCTAGGCAGAGGGCTGTTTGAATTTCCCCTCATAAATAATATAACTGACATGAAAGGACATCAAATACATAACAAAGTTCTCCTTTAAATAAAAAAAGTTGTTTTAAACTGAACTTAAAAGTGGGGTGCATTCCATTACTGACAAGACTGTTTCAGAATATTTACCATAGATTAAAACAAAGTATGGTAACCATAAACAGAGCTCGTAAAAAGCATTTCTGTATAAAACATAATGGGCTCATAAATGTACCCACTCAGTCACTTACTGTGAAAGTAACATCAGGACTGTGGGATACCGTTTCCATGAAACAGTGATGAATCTATTCTTAAAAACCCCAGAACAATACAATAGAATAAATGTTTTTCAGTGAACTTGTGTACTAAATCTGACTGCTAAACATCAATAAAATGGCTTAAACTAGGGAATAAACAGTTAAATTAGTAGGAAGGCTAAGCTCCTTGTAGCTACTTGGCACTCTTTTTCTTTAATGTATGAAATAAGTGCACAGGTTAAGGAGATTGTCCATGTTTACCTGGAGGGCGTAGGAGATGGACAGTCCCATGATGCCTGGGCTGAGGCTCTGTCTGGCAACGACAGCAAACAAAGCAGCAAATGACACAATGCAGTTTCCCACAAACTCCAGGCGAATCGCCAGCCACCTGCACAAACACAGATTCAGGAAAGTAGATTACTGTACAATATAAGGCGCACTTAAAATCCTTTCATTTTCTCAAAAATTGACAGCGCGCCTTATGTATGAATTCTGGTTGTGCTCAAGGAGCCTCGCGGAGTAATCTGGGTCCTAAACTCGTCCAGTTCAGGTCCCAAAGTCAAACGAACACTGCAGCATCACTGAGAGTTAAAAACTGACTAAATTCTTTCATCTTTAATAAAACGATCAGCGTTGCTGCTTTACCAGGTGTAACTATGAAGTTTAACTTCCAGGCATCCATGAAAACAAAAGTTATTACATTTAACAGAGTTAGAGGTTAGCAGGAAGTTAGCTCGCTAGCTTCTATCTAAACATGATATAGCATGTTCTGACTGAGAGATTTCAGAAACATTCAAACGTACAGCTCTGCTATCACTTCCAACATAAATGAAGACACGAAACTAAACAGCAGTGACGTTTGTAGGGTTACTAAAGTTGGGCTAGCTGCTATATAATGTTGTGCTACGTGATCACTAGTGACACAGCTATGTTAGCATAACATAAACAGAACGCTAACACTTTTCCCCTCGATAAAAGTTAACGTGAGGGTTCCTGATGGTTAGAGACAAATGCAATCGCATGGCAGGATGCTGTAAACGGACCAAACTTCAGTCAGGAGAACAACTGAGATAATCCATCCACAATACCAGGTTAGTCATTCATATACTGCAACAACATGGGAATAGAGCAGCTGCCAGAGAATTCAACATTAATGAATCGATGGGACAGAAGTGGAGGAAGCAAGAAGAATGAGTTAAGTTTGACTTATCTGACTGCTTTGTTTGCTTAATGTGCCTTATAATCCGGTGCACCTTTTGTATGAAAAATACAGTAGTTCCCTTGTGGAGCTTAATGACTTTTAACCAGTGTTGGGGAGTAACAGAATACATGTACCACCGTTACGTATTTAAAATACAAAATATGAGTAACTGTATTCGGTTAATCACACAGCAATAGTACATTCATGTAGTAAAAAGCATGATAATATATTAAGTAATCCAAAGTATTCAGAATATGTTACTCTCATTGAGTAACATAACGGAATATGTTAAAAAAAATCCATTTTGGGGCATGTAATCTGTAATCTGTAATCTGTAATGGAATACATACGTTCTCTGGTTTCCTGCTTCCGGTGTGATGGCGCCTGTGTTTGGCCTTGCCGCTGCTGGCTGCAGTTTCCCTCGCTCTGTTATGCTGCTGTTTCTGACTGTCCTGCTCTCCTTCTTTGTCTCTGATGTATTGCCTGCCCTAGTCTATGATCGTCTGACACTACTGTCTAATCTATGGTGGGCCTGGATATCACTCCTTCATACAATGGCTTCTTCCCTCCTCTGTTGCCGGTGTCTAGATTTTTGACAGATGTCGCCAACAGCACCCTTTTGGGTCCCTTATTTGCCCTATTAAAACTAGACTAGCCCCTGTTACAAAACCCTCGCCCTGGATAAACGACAGCATTCGCTGTTTAAAGCGTGTCTGTCGTAAAGCTGAGCGTTTGTGGAGAAAGACTCGTTTACAGGTTCATCTCGTTCATTTAAAAGACCTTTTAGTTTCTTTTAACGCTTCAGTTCATGATGCAAGGGCTGCTTATTTTTCAAACCTAGTCTCTAGGAGCAGAGGTAACCCTGAGGTTTTATTTGACACTATCAGGGATATTGTTGCTCCGGCTTCTGCTGCTGTCCCTATTTCTTCGAATGAAGACTGAAAATTTTCTTTCCTTCTTTGTTGAAAAGGTTAGCAATGTAAGGAGCAACATCTCTCCCTCCATGTACCATTTGCCTGTTCCGATTTTACTTAAGCCTGTCATATTTGAAAGATTTTCACCAGTGTCTTTACCCGAGTTGTTGACGCTGGTTACTTCAATTAGATCATCCTCTTGCCCCCTTGATATTTTATCTGGGTCTTTGTTTAAAAATGTTTTTGAGTCTATTGGTCCTAGTGTTCTTAAAATTATTAATGCATCTCTACTCTCTGGTCAGGGCCCTGGTTACTGTAAAAGTGCTGTCATTCACCCACTTTTAAAAAAACCTAAACTTGATCCTTCTGTGCTTTCCAGTTACAGACCCATCTCAAAATTGCCTTTTATTGCCAAGGTTTTAGAAAAGGTTGTGGCCAAGCAACTCAGTTGTTCTAGATGAACACAACATTCTTGATAAATTTCAATCTGGCTTTCGTAAGATTCACTCTACCGAAACTGCACTTCTTAGAGTGTCTAATGATGTTTTATAATAATGATGAATTATGATGCTGGAGAGTGCACTGTTTTGATGTTGCTGGATCTGACCTCTGCTTTTGACACTGTTGATCATCTTACTTTGTTAGATAGATCAAACCACTGGGTGGGTGTATCGGGTACCGCATTGGAATGGTTTAAATCCTATTTGTCAAATCGATCTTTCTTTGTGGCTACCTCTGTCAGCTCTCTTGCCTATGGGGTGCCTCAGGGCTCTGTCTTGGGACTGTTATTGTTTTTGTTGTATTTACTCCCTCTTCTGCAACTTCTTAGCTCTTACTCTGATATTTCATGTCATTGTTATGCAGATGATATTCAGCTATATATCTCTGATGTTTCTAAGCTCCAAATCCTGCAGTCCTGCTTAGATTCTGTTACAGATCTGCTGGCTGGTAATTACCTTCAACTAAATGCTGATAAAACGGAAGTCATTGTCTTTGCTCCTGAGAAGTTTGTTCCCCTCGTGGTTAAAAATCTAGGCCCTCTTGCTTCTTATATTAAACCCTCCATTAGGAACCTTGGTGTTACACTTGATCCAGCTCTGACGCTGGGCACACGTTACATCTTTGGTTCGCTCTTGTTTTTACCATTTAAGAAATATCGCTGAGTCCCATTGTGTCACGTTCCGAATTGGAAATGATTATTCGTGCTTTTGTTTCATCTCGCTTAGATTATTGTAATTCCTTGTTTACTTGCTTGAGTAACGCCTCCCTGGAACGACTGCAGGGTGTTCAGAATGCTGCTGCCAGGCTTCTGACAACGCATCACAAACACTCCCATGCCACTCCCCTGCTGATTCAGCTGCACTGGCTCCCTGTCAAGTTCAGGGTCAATTTTAAGATCATAATCATGACTTACAGGGCCCTGCACGGTGTAGCTCCAACTTACATCTGTGATCTTCTTCTTTCTCATCACCCCAGCAGGTCCCTGAGGTCTTGTGACCAGGGGTTGCTGGTTGTCCAGCATACAAGGTTAAAACCAAAAGGTGACAGAGCGTTTGTATCAGCGGCTCCCCGACTCTGGAACTCGCTCCCTTTGAGTTTGAGATCTGTGGACTCAGTCGTGTCTTTTAAAAAGCAGTTAAAAACGTATCTGTTTAAACTCGCTTTTGGTTGATGTTGTTTTGTTTGAGATTTTAATGTCTGTTTCCTGCCTCTGTGAAGCACTTTGTGATTTTATCTTGAAAGGTGCTATATCACACCTCCTCTATTCACCCTGCTCACTCCCCCCCACCCCCAACAACAGCATCCAATACACACTCAACACAAGGCTCCAGCCTGTCTCTCTCAACCAC
>NW_005187653.1:464599-469051 GCF_000239375.1 Pundamilia nyererei | reverse complement strand
TAATTATTCTTATTGTATTCTAATTTTTGCGTCATAACTTTTGCACTGTCCACTTCCTGCTGTGACAAAACAAATTTCCCACGTGTGGGACTAATAAAGGTTATCTTATCTTATAAATAACATTTTACTTTACATTTTAAAAGAAACCTTCCCAACACTGCTTTTAACCTTTCAGCCAGAGATTGTAAAGAAGCATGAAAATGAAAGCATGAAAATGAAAGCATGTAAACGTAAATGGAGCTTTTCTACGTCCAAAGTGAATATAATGTACTCGTGTTGCTGCAGTAATACTCCAATGAACAGTCTCAGAGAGATCCTAATTTAGGGACATTCATCCTAAAAGGCGGTGTAAACTGTTGTAGCAGGTGGTGCAGTGAGAGCGTGTGGCAGCAGCCTCCTGACCTGTTAGCCACTATGCTGGGATAGTAAGCCTTCTGGTTATGGTCCACGCGCTGGTCGCTCTCATGGATGAAACGCTCCTGCTCACTGAAGGCTCGGATAACCGACGTGCCCAGCAGGGTTTCATTGAAGTGGGTGTAAATTGGGGAACGGCTGACCGACTCCAGACGCTTCAGCTGGCGAGATGACGCCACATAAAACCTCTGGACAGAGCAAGGATAGACACATGTGACTTATACAGTGAGAGTACAAGAAAACAATTATTGGAATGTGATGTGTTAAATTTGTTTAGATCACAGGAATAAGGAAGGATTTGTTTGTGTGTTTCAGTGTGGCTTAGCTGTAGCCTGAGAGTGTACTTGTTTAGAGGGAAAGGAGTTTATGGACACTGGGGGTCTGCTGTCATAAAAGGAGACAGGGAGCTACAGTGGGGGGTTGCTGATGCTTGTACCTTTAATAAAAACTCATAATTGTTATAACTTAGAAGCAGGTTTGCAGGAGACTCCACCTTAAATGTAAATGTAAGACAACAAGAGGCCACTGGCCCAGTGGGTGCAGAGTGGGCGTCTCAGTGTTTGTAATGTGTTAACTCTGTTTTCTATGTTGTCTGGAGGAATCTGGTGTAGCTTGGGTGAGGAGATTCCTTTTATGACCCCCAGGAAGTCACGTACACAGAGGCACACACACAGTGCTTTGACTGTTACACTCACACAGCTACATGCACACTCACGTGCTCGTGCAGACACACACAGACACAGAGTTTGCAGCACACCATGGGGGTTTTATGATGGGGTCGCTGGCACCTCTCCCCTTCTAGAAGATGCTTAAATGAAGATGAATGAAGATGAATAAAGGTTTTGTGAAAATGGCTACTGAGTCTGGTGCCGTCTCTGGATGCCTCGAGGCATAAAAAGAAGCGGGGTGAAGCTGATTTCGTAACAATAGTCAGAATCACAGTGCAGGGAGGCGTAGTACTGTGGGGATAACACTGGAATATACTGACACTTCAGAATCAGTTTCCCTTTTCAAACTCACCTGCACAAAAAAATAGAGCAGACCCAGGAAAGGAATGATGATACTGACTAGAGGTGTGGCAATCAGGATGATAACACAAGAGCCCAGCACGTTGAACATGGAGCCCAGGAACATCTTAATAATGCTGGGGATCAGCGTGTCAATGGTGTCCATCTCTTTGGCAAAGCGGTTGACCAGGTTACCACTGGGGGTTCGCTCAAAAAAGGACATAGGTGAGCGCAGGACATCGTACAGCATGGACTGGTGGAGGTACCGGGACGCCAGAACACCCCCAATAGACATGGACAGGGAGTATCCAAAGACAGCCACACCTGAAGGACAGCAGAGGAGTTTGCACAATATCATGACTTATTTCTGTGTGAAGAGCACACCTGCATCCAGCAAGACACATAAGACGAGTCTATAACTGAGGGGAACGAGCTGGAGAAGGGGGGCCTGGACCCCAGGGCTGAGCTATATGACCAAGCTCTCATATATAAGACATTTATCGCCCTGACAACGATATCACAGAAATGTTACACTTTCTGTAAATTCTGGGAATCTCGGGCAGCTCGACACTGTGAAGTGTTTCCAGCTGGGTGTCGTGTACCTGGAGTCGAGTGTTTTGACCGATGCATGAAGCTATACACTTTTTAGACATAAGTTGTAACGGCCGCCGTTTTCTTTGCATTTATTAGACGGCGTGCTGCGGGGAAAAGCCTGTTTTTAAACGTTTGAGTCTAAGCTGTATCTGGAGCACCTGACGGCTCTTTTTGCTTCTCTGCATTCTGTCAGGTGACTCTTGTGTTGGTGGTTAACGAGGTTTGCTGTGTTTGACTCTGAGGTGTTGGACCGGTTTGCTGCATAATGTGCATCGTACAGTTTTCTGGTCCGTGTCAGACTTTTCATAACCAAACCATGTCCGTGCTCGAGGTGGCCCCTCGATTAGGAATAAGGTCATCATTTCAGTTTATTTTGAAAAGTCTCAACAGGCTCTTCAGCTTTATTGTGAAAGGTTTATGTGGAAAATAAACAAGAGGAAGGCATAGCCACACGCTGGGTTTACCGTCGTTGTTGCTAACGACAACACGTCTGTAGTGTGGTTATTTTAAATATAAAGAGAGAATACAGCCACTACAGTGACCGTCAGGACCATGAAAGCATATTGCTGTAAACAGTTTATTTTGCGACACCACGAAACAAACGATAGCGTAATATTTTCATACTGTCATCAGATATATAGCGTTATATCGAACAGCCCTACTGGACCCCATCTCAGCTGTGACAGTAGGACCAAGGGCACGCTGCAGGGTTAACTAAGCATATTATTAGTGGTGGTGGACACGGGGTCACCCTGCTCTGTGAGCTGACACCACATCACAGTCTCCCTCCATCTCTGTCCGGTGGCACCTACATGTGCGAGTGTCCTCTGGTGCTCTAGCTTCCAACAGACATGTGATTAAGTAAGCACACATGTCAGGCCTGTGTTGGACTGGCCACCTAACATTTGCGTGCTGTTTGTTTGAAAAACGATGAGCAGGAAAAAGCAAAGGTGCCGTTTCCTGCTCGTCGTGATGTGTACAATGGCTACCCTTGGTGTTGCCTCACTTTCTGAACCAGACAAAAACAAGAGTTTTTCCTGTCATGCTCACCCTGAGACAGGCCAAAGGCACCATACACCCCCAGTCTCATTAGTCTGTTAGGCTGCGTGCCATTAACCACAGGGTCATCGGTCCACAGACTCAGCCAGTAGTTAGAGAACAGGGAGAGCAGGTGATGGGCAAGAAACAGCAGAAGACTGATGCAGGACAGAAGCACTCCAATGGACTTAAAATAGGCCCAGAAGACAGACAGCTTAACCTGGGGAGGACAGGAGAGCTGCTGTGATCCCAGACTGAACACAGACACATTATACAGAAACATGTGCATTTATACATGCGACCACATGCAGATCCACACACCTGCCCAGTGCTGGCCTTGTCAGCCTCCGTCAGCTTCCCCACCTCGGGATTCTTGGGCTTCTTGCTCAGCTTCTCGTCTGCTGTGGTTGACTGTTTGGATGCAGTGCAGACACCTGGACTGCTGCTTAAACAGAAGGACACTTATGTGCTTAGTGAGACACCCCAGCCCCCCAGGACCCTAACCCTAAATCACTCACCCAGTAAGAGTGGGCACGCTGCCGTTCTCCAGTCGTTGGATGCTGCTGTTTGGCACGGGCTCTAAATGGAGGAAGGAAATTTAAAACATGAAGTCGATCTGAGAAGACCAGCTGCAGTATGATAAAATAATGATCAGACTTCATCTTAACAGAACTACTACTCCAAACACTGCATGGTGCTACGCTACACAGCAGCATGACACACTCCTCACCAATGTTATCAGCTTTGTCGACTGCAGCGTAAGTTCGCAGGAACTCTGCAAAGGCTCCCTCTGTGGCCATGAGGTGCTGGTACGAGCCCACCTCTGAGATCTCGCCCTTCATCATGACCAGGATCAAGTCAGCTTGGGGCAGGTAGCTCAAGCCGTGGGTGACCAGCACACGAGTCTGTACATGGCTACACAGAGTTAGTAAACTTGGTCTAAAAGCATCTATGCTGCTGAGAGACAATTTCAACAACTAAAACAACTTTACATTTGGATTTGGATCATCTTATGTTGTTTGGATAATTTCATACAATCTACAGTACTGTGCACAAGCCTGAAACCACCACAGTCTCTTAGGTTTTACCTGTAAGAAGCCAGAGGAGTTGTTTTTTTTAACACAATCTTTTTGGGGCCTTTTTGATAGCAGAGTGAAACAGGGGGAGAGAGAGTGAAAGGCCCCACATGATCGCCTATGGGTCAGCTTTTACAACAAGGTCAGTGTTATTCACAGACAGCTGTAGACGTTCCCAAACATTTTCTGGAGACATTTTTTAAACACTGATCTACGAATCATTCAAGACTAAAATGCACATAAACTCAAGGGATGAACACAGAGGCTGCTCAGTGAGCAGAAAAACAGCGCGACGTCCCAGTTTGACTGGCAGAAAAACAGCG
>NW_005187653.1:463976-464534 GCF_000239375.1 Pundamilia nyererei | reverse complement strand
GACGTCCCAGTTTGACTGGCAGAAAAACAGCGCGACGTCCCAGTTTGACTGGCAGAAAAACAGCGTGACGTCCCAGTTCGACTGGCAGAAAAACAGTTTGGGACCAAGAAGGTTGACTTCAGCCCAGAACTTATCTCTGGATGCTGTGCAGTGTCTTTAACAAAGAATTAAGGCTGACACAGCAAAAGAACAGTAAGGATAAGAAATGTGAGAACAGGCTGATTTACTGCTCACTGAAGCCAACATCCAAAGAGCTTTGGACTGCCAACTTTTAGTCCTGGGAACTAAAAGAGTTTACGCTGTGTAGAAGAACAAGACTAGTCCTACACACTTTCACATTCAGTTTCAATAAAGTGCTGCAAACATTTCCAAGTTCCTAGAAAATATAAAGGAAAGACTCAAGAATTTTGCACAGTCCCGTACGAGCAAAGTACCAATGCTGTGAGGGACACACAGGATCCCAGTCATGATCCTGGGTATATGTATATTAGAGGTGGGAATCACCATACAACTCACGATACGATATTATTGCAATTTTTAAAAATATTTTGCGATATT
>NW_005187653.1:461500-463770 GCF_000239375.1 Pundamilia nyererei | reverse complement strand
ACATTAAATAAAAAAAGTTTTAAACTTAATTAAAATAAAACATGTCTTAAATTAAAATAAGTAAACACTCATGTTTATTGCTGCCAAAAAAAAGTTAAACACATTTGGACAGTGAAGGAATGTCAGGATTCTTGCTCAGAAAAAGGATCAACATGCTCTGAAGTCAGAGTTCCAGTGCACGAAAAAATTGTTTGTAACAAAATATCGATTTCTGCTGTCCCTGTATCGATACATTATTAGCAAACAAAATATCACGATGCTACACAGTATCGATTTTTTCCCCCACCCCTAATGTATATGACTCCATCACACACACACACACCTTGTCCTTCAGCAGTCCCTGTGGGCCGATGACTTGATCAAAGATGTGTTTCCCTACATGAGCATCGACAGCAGACAGCGGGTCATCCAGCAGGTAGACGGCACGATCACAGTAGACGGCCCTGGCCAGGCTCACCCGCTGCTTCTGACCTCCTGACAGGTTCACTCCCTGCAGACAGACGGTCAGAGGCAGACAGTATAGCAGGCTAGCTCATCATTGTAGAAATGCTGCCGGTGTCATCAAACAGCAACAAAAGACTCAGTGACACACCAACAAGTCTGTCCAAACTACTGTCTGTGGTCTCGCTCAGTAACCAGACACCTCAACAAGAAACCAGTTCCCTGTGAATTCCTGGGGGTCACATCCTCATCAAAGCTTTATCGGGCATCTCCTCCAAATACCTGCTGAGTCTTTGCTAATCGTACAGTCATGATCTCACTAACATGTAACACACTGACTGAGGCCTGCAGTCTGACATGTAGCTCTTGGGTTTTCCTTTTCCCATTGCACCGTCTGACCACGATAACAAGTTCCTGAGATGTGCACTCCTGGGGAGACTGATGGCCTCGGGTGTGGTTTAATACAATACTACAAACCGACACAACACATGCTCAGTTAATTGCAGAAAACTGCATTTAAATAGCAACACTCGGCTTTTACTCACCTCTTAATAAGTAAGACACAGTAACGATGTTTTCATAGGACTGCAGAGCGAAAACTGTTTTCCGTTCTCCGAGGCCAACTTGTTTTGTGTCGACATTAATTTACACACAAAGACGTGTACTATGGGCTCATACCTTCTCTCCTATCTCAGTGTCATCTCCTGCAGGAAGTATGTCAAGGTCAGGCTGAAGGGCACATGCCTCCACCACATGCTGATACCAGGACTGTCTCCTCTCTTGACCAAAGATTATGTTGTCTTTTAAAGAGGAATTCTGGATCCAGGCCTGCTGGGGAACGTATGCCACAGAACCCTGCAGGGACACAGGCACACCTTACACTCATTGGACATTTAATTAAACATTAAGACTGCCTGTTATTTATTATCTATTTAGTCATAATCGCACTCAAAGAATGCAGGCGCTACTAAAGTGGCCACTGCCATGTCCTTTATTTTATTTATTCAATACGCTGCTGTGAAAAAGACTTTCATTGTAATTGTGCATCCTTCCATCACTTATCAAAGGTGCTGGTGCTTTTGTACACGATCAAATATTCTGTGCTGGCTGTCTGTGTGAGCCCTCAGGCAGCGGGGGCCCTCAGGCAGCGGGGGCCCTCAGGCAGCGGGGGCCCTCAGGCAGCGGGGGCCCTCAGGCAGCGGGTTCATGGCAGTCTGAGGAGCTCAGAAATGAAGCGACTCGACTTCTTTGAGTTTCATAAGGATGTTTCACCTCTCATCCAAGAGGCTTCTTCAGCCTCTCAGAAAATTCAGGAGAAATTTCTCAAAGCACAACATCCCAGTGCTCTTTAGACCCAGTCCCGTCCCCAGACCCAACCACGCCCCCCTGACAAGCCACGCCCCCTGGGGAATCCTAAGGGGGAAAAACCAAACAAACTTCCAAACACAAGCTTAACATCATAGTTAATGCTGTACAGTGCAGCAGGTAGTCCTCAGGCCTCTGTACTGGAGAAACCAAACAGCCACTCAATACACACACGGTGCAACACTGAAGAGCCACCTGGACAGCTCTACATCTGCAAGGTCAAAGGTCACTCTTTCAAGAATGCCAATGTTCACATTTTAGACAGATGGTTTAAAAGGAGAGTAAAAGAGGATATCCATGTCCACTGTAAATGACCATTGTTGAACAGAGGGCGGGGCTTATGACTAGGGATGGGTATCGTTTAGGTTTTACCCGGTGCCAAACCGATACTTAAAGAATGGAGAACACAAACTTTGTCCAACAACCTCTCATGTTTAGCTGTTTTCCACAGCCGCATGTAGCTA
>NW_005187653.1:446899-460098 GCF_000239375.1 Pundamilia nyererei | reverse complement strand
ACACACACACACACACACCTCTTGAGTGTTGGTGATTCGGTTCTGGACCAGGTGAAAGCCCCGTCGGTCACAGAGATGCTGTGCTGGGCTGAACAGAACAGAGAGGAGAACAATGACTAGTTTGACCTGCTGTGTGTATGAAAGGCGCACACGGCTGTGTCTCTGGATTCGAGCATATGGTACTACAGGAAAGGGGACTCACAGCCTTCTGCTGCTTTGTGCTCCACGCTGTCCAACTGCAGCTCCTCGTGTGACAGAAACACCCGGAGTCGCTTCAGGGACACGCTGGCCTGAGGACGGACAAGGTGGGAAGCTGTCAGAGTGCAAAGGTGCTGCAGACTGCTGCTTAGTACAACTAACACAGAGGGAAAAAGGCCCCAAACCACAATTTATATTCATGTGAATATAATATTCATGATTGGATTTTGTGGGAGAGTGAGGAGAGGGAAAGTCCACAGCTCCCTAAATATAAAAGCCAGGTTCCAGTGTAACAGCCTGTAACACTTTAGGTATAATGTGTCATGTGTAGACTGGCAGCCAGTGCAAAGTCTATCTCATCATTTGGATCAAATCATGGAGTCGTACTTAAATCATGTGCAGGAACAGCGAGATGTGACGCTAACACGTCATCATATCATGGACACTGTGCTCTGCCCCTGGGCTTTGGTTTGTGCACATGGTGCTGGGCGGAGCAGCCTCCTCACACTGGGCAGGCTCACGGACAGGTGTTACAGGGGAGGGGTTTGTACTGTACAATATAAAGCGCCTTGAGGCGACTGCTGTTGAGATTTGGAGCCATATAAATAAAATTGAATGGACCTGTGAGCTGGATGTTGATGTGCAGAGTCTACATTAATGACCTCAGCATTCACCTCAGTTCTCCTCAACACGTCCCCCACGAGCTGATAGGCCCTGGATGAACTGTACATCATTGTCATTGGCTTAGAGAACTCTAAACCCAGAGGTATGAAAATGCTACCAGCGTGTCACAAACCCTCCCCACCCTGCCTTTGGGGAGGAAGACCACGCTTCCACACTGCTGCTGCCTGACTCAAGACTCAAACAGAAAGAAAAGAAAGCAGTTTTCAGGTTCAGGAACAGGAAACTGAAGCTGAGGAGGTCTCACAGGACAGGTCTTAGACATCTACTGGAAACCCTGGGTAAATGGTGGCAGGTGTGCTAACCTCTGCCTAAACTCCGACAACTCTGAAGTTTAAAAAGCAGCCAGGTATGACCTCTGGTTCCATGGGAAAGCCCAGGAGGAACTACGAGGATAAAGTGGAGTCCAGCTTCTATGACCCCAAGCAGCTCCGCTGCATCCCTGACTATGAAAGGAAAACAGTGTTCAGATGAGCTATGCTAAGGAAGACGTTTCATGCCTGGAGGGGGCAGTCAGGCTGCTGATGGGACATTATCCTTTGAAAAAGGTCAACCCACACAAAGCTCCCGGACCAGTCGGCATTCCAGGTGGTGTTTTCAGAGCATGTGCTCCACCATCTTCAACCTCTGAAGCAGCCACAGGAAATCAACAGTTTCATGTTGCACCAACGCCTGACCCCTCCTCTCATTGGCCTATAGAAGGAAGAGAGCCACACACGCTGCCCTCACCCACCTGGAACAGGGGAGCACATATTGTGACCTCCACCATCAGTCCTTTGAAACTCTGACCTTTGGACGTCCATCAGCACTTCCTGACAAACAGGAACCAGTTAGAGAGCTGGAAAACACACTTCCTCCACTGTCATGACAAACACGGGACCATGCAGAGCTGAGAGCTCAGTCGCCCTCTGTGCTGCTTAGCTAGTTGTGACTGTGTCAAAGCTTTAATATCCATGTTATATTCTTACATACACTAAACAGCATTACTGACTACAACAGCATCATGTTTGTTTTTAGTGTAGCAAGCTACAACGTAGCATTACAACCAAACCACACCTGGAAACCCAGTCAAGCGTTCGTGTTAACAGGCTGCAGACTGGGCGGAATGGTTGTAAACCAGTTGTTTATGTCACTGCAAACCTGATATGGTTGCCCCGTAAACCGCTTCACTTTTGTACAGTAGGAGGAAGCAGAGCCACATGGTCACCTTCCTGGGTCTCCTTACCTGGATTACATCCATCAAAACATCCTTGTGATGGTTGGTACTACACGCCCCACACTCAGCTTTTAATGCAACAACAAAAACATCCAAGCTTTTACTTAAGGTCCTTAAGCTCATGTATACCAGTCCTACCATCCCAGTTTGAGCACTGGCACAGACTGGTATCCATCTAACGTTTTGGTAAACCTGAAGCTTTCTTTGTGGGTTCCTTTGTGACGGGATGAGTGTGCGAAGAAGACGGAGGGACACGCACCTGCACCATGCTACTGATGACCATCGGCAGCATGTTGAGAGGAAAACGCAGGATGTTGAAGAGCGCCAGCGACACAAAGGCCTTCTGGGCGTCCAGCACGTTTCGTTCATCAATCAGCACGTACACAGCGAAGGTTGATAGGGCCACCTGTGCAGTGACGCAAAAGACATGGCAATGAGAATTTCATTAATGACAGCAAAGTGCTGTGTTTGGTTTAACTGATCTGCAGCTGCTCTTTGGATGTGTGTAATGTTTGTCCACTGTGGTGTGTCGCTCTCTTCCCCGTCAGACTTACAAGGAATGGTGCACAGACCCAGGTGAAGGTGGACACCGCCCCCAGGTAGGCAGCCTTTTTCAGGACACGCAGCTCACTTTCACGAATGTCTGACACCTTTCCTTTGAAGGCCAGCTCCCAGGCATACAGCTTCAGCACTTTGATGCCATTCAGCATCTCATTCATCAGCTTAATGCGATTGTCTTTACTCTTCATCTGAGCCACCTGCAACAAACACACAACACTGTGCTACAAACAGCTACCAGCTAACAACGTGTGTGTGTGTGTGTGTGTGTGTATGCATAAATGAAAATAATCACTGTACTTGCTGTCACTCGACACGTTATCACACACTCTTTAACAGAAATGAACTGGCATTGACATGGTGACCACCCAGAGCAAACTGTGCATCGACACAGTGCTTCACAGATTTGAGGCCCATCATCTACCGCAGTGTTTCCCAACCACTGGGCCGTGGCATGTAGGTGTGCCGTGGAGGTTATCTGGTTCCACCTGATTGGTGCTCTAAGCGACGGTGTGAGTAACGGGCAGAACAATGACGTTCTCTTCCACTAGAGGGCAGTACAACCACCTGCTCTAATAAATGTGTTGCCAACTGGCAGTAAAAACAGAAGAAGACGAAGAAGAACTTAAATAACAGTCATGGTGTGAGACGATGTTTAAAAAGAAAGTGTTCAGTCTGACCTGGTCCTGGAGAAAACTCGACCCAGATGAAGGCCCTAGCATGAGTAGTGGTCAGAAGGAAGCAACAAAGGTATACTGGGACAAACCGAGCCAGTTCTGCTATATTTGGTGGAAGAATGATCCGTATGGTTTTTGACATGTCTGTTTGGTGGAGTGCTGTGAGATTTTTCTAATGTGAAATATGAACTGTGCCTCTAAAGCCTGGGAAACACTGAAATGTATAATTCTATCAAATGTATGTATTGGGAACTTATTTACTGGAAAATGTGGTAATTCCAGTAAAGCCTGACATGGATGTGTACATCCATCCGTCCCAGGATTGGGTAGATGTGGCGCCTAGAGCCTATCCTAGCGTTCCCAGGCGAGATGCCCCCTGGAGCCGCTCCCAGTCTGTCATGGGGCTAACACAAAGACTTTCACACATACGTCCAATGATGCATGAAGCAGGAGCACCGTGCATGGGGAACATGTAAGCTGCACACAGAAAGGCCGCCACATGGCTGAAGGATTGAAAGCCAGCCATAGTTATAATAACAGTAGAACACGAAAATGTAAGGAAGGTGTATACGGGTGTAGGATGTGGGGATAATAATACTAAAGTCCCACCTGGTAAGCTTTGGTTTTCATTGCAATTACAGCATTAACAGGAACCATGAGGACCATCACAGCCACTCCAGCCAGCACAGACGGACCCAGGTTCTGCACACACGACAACAAACTGCTTCAGTGCCTGTGGGGCATTATTCACACTAGTGGAACCATCCTTCCACAAGCAGAGCGGCACTTTAAAAACAGATTTGTTGCACTTTAGAAAAGGAGAAACCAGCTGTAACTGACAAGCATTACATTAAACATCATCTGGAACAATCAAGCTTCCACAGCTGCCCAAGCCTCATGAGCTGAGCCGACACACAATAGTACGTTTATTTTCTTTATATTGAAAGTATGTAAGCAGCATTAAACATTTGATTTTAAATATATATTTAACGTTTAGTTTACTTAACCTGACCTGCCAAAGAAAGTAGAGGGCCAGGACCACCTGCAGAGGAGCAGACCATATCATGTTGATGTACGTGATGAGATCCATGAAGCGCTGCGCGTCCACTGACATCAGGTTGACGATTTCTCCCACTGTAGAGGTTCGCCGTGCCGCGCTGCTGATGACCAAGGCCTGAGGAGCAGATGAAGCGATGAGATACAGACTTTTCAGCAACCAGTGATGGACAGAATAACAGTCAGATGGTTACATTTATCAACCTTCATCACGAAGAATCTAAATCGCTCTGAAGAAGCACTTGTGTTTGTCCGTTACCTTCCTATAGACGGCTCCAATGACTGCAGTGCGTAAGCGCATGCCTGACACAAAGCATACATGAAAGTACTTCTGCAGGATGAGTGACTGCACGGAGGTGCAGACGAAGAGCAGAGCAGCGTAGAAGTAGCCCTGCCAGGAGGGGGCGCTGGAGTCATTGACAAACTGGATAAGCAGTCTACAGAGAAACAGGAAACAAAGGAACATTAAGCACCCTGCCCCTCGGTCCTTATTACAACTGCATCGTGTACTCGTGTAGCAGAAAAACACAGAGCAGCCCAAAGCAACACGTCGCACTGTCTACTGTTTGTCACCACAACCTTCACACCTAGAGTCATCATGTAATCAAATCCATTTATTTATGCAGCACTTTTCACAGGATAAAACCACAAAGTGCTTCACAGTAATATAAAACAGAAATACACAAAATAATCAAACACACAGCACAAATCTAATTAAAAGCTAATCTAAATAAATGAGTCTTAAGCTGCTTTTTAAAAGAATAAATACAGTCAAGTCAAAGTAAAGATGGAGGGAGAGCACTCCACAGCCTGGGGGCCACCGCTCTAAACATCTGTCTCCTCTGGTCTTAAAACGAGTTCGTGGGACTACCAACAGCCTTTGATGAGAAGATCTCAGGCTGCGAGAGGGAGCGTGGGGCTCTAAAAGATCAGAAATGTAAGCAGGGGCATCACAAGTCAACGCTTTAAAAGTCAGTACCAAGATTTTAAAATGAATTCTGAAGTGTACTGGAAGCCAGTGTAATGAGCGTAACACTGGTGTAACGTGCTCTCTTTTTGGTGTCTTAGTTAAAAGCCTTGCAGCAGCATTCTGGACTAACTGGAGACGCTCAAGATTCCTTTTGCTCAAACACAGAAAAAGGCTGTTACGATAATCTAAGCGAGAAGAAATAAAAGCATGAATAACCTTTTCTAACTCAGACAGCAAAGTTCGCAGTTTGGAGATGTTTCTTAGCTGAAAAAGGCAGCTCCTAATTAACTGTGAGCGTGTTGTTGTAGGGACATGGCAGAACCAAAGATCACACCGAGGTACCTGAGGCTCGGCTGAACAGACGAACCGAGAGAACCAAGATGCTGTTTGATTAGAGATATCTGGTTGTCGGGGGCAATAATTTAATGAAATGTTGGTCTTTCACCAGCTGGTTCACATTTGCAGCTCTTAGATTTTGTGTTCAGTTCAGAGCACCCAGCCTTCTTAGGGTAACTGAGTGGGTGCTCCACAGGGGACGCTGCAGTCCCACTGGGAGACCTGACGGTGAGACCTGGAGGTGGAGTCCTATCAGCTTTGGGTAGCCCGTTGATGGGAACGGAGCGCCAAGCGGAGCTCGACTTGGCGCTGAGCAAAAACTTGTGTGGGAGGAGTTTGTTGAGGCACAGCAGTCCTGGCAGAGATATATTTAGTGCAACAGATGGGCTCTGATGTGTTTGAACAATTAAAGTTCTAGAGCATGATAAATGCACGATGCAACTTCAGACAGATCAACGACTCAATGTCATCTTATCAAAGGGTCTACAGTTTCCTCACCGCAGGATCTCAGGGCCGACAAACATTAGGATGTCCTGGATTAATTTATAGATGCAGGAGATGAAGAAGTAGGGCCCAAACGTGAGGCACAAGGCCCACAGCAGTGAGGGCTCTTTATTTTTCTTTCGAGGTCTCAGAATCAAGATCTCAGACTCTTCCACAGCTTGGCGCTGAGGGTTTTCACTGTGGGGCACTCGCTTGGACGAGTACAGCATTTTCTCCTCTGACCTGTGAAGAGAAAGCAGAGTTAACCTGGCTGGATGTTTCCCGAACAATCTGCATTTGTATAAAGAAGTTTGATCCCTTTCCTGACCTTTTAAATTTTTGGCACTGTGTGTTCCAGCGTTTGACCAACTGTGGGACGACTGTGTGGGAGCAGTCCTCAGCGTTCAAAGACCACAGGTCCTTCTCCTCCAGTGGGCGCCTGTAGCCTTTCATCATCATTCTGGTGGAGAAGTTAGGACAGGTAGGAGAATAAAACACAAACATGTAGAAGCTCAACGTGCAGTAACGTTTCCAGAAAGCCCCAAAGGACCATGTAGAAACCAGAAGTTTCAACACAGAAGACGTCAGCCTTGTCTTAAATATCAATAACAAGCTCCTTCTTTAGAGAGGATACCGACCAATGTGAGATTTTGTTCATCAGCTTTATTACACAGAAATAAGAGCACGTTCACCGGAGTGGAACGGCGTGTTCCTACCTGGTGATCCACCAGAAGGTTATTCTGGAGAGGAAAGACGCTCCAGGCTCAGGGCACGGATTCTGCAGACAAACATCGAGCAGTTAAACACAATGATTTCCACGGCTCAGAAGACAGCAATGCTTTCACTGTACTACCAAAAGTATTCGTCTTTCTCCCTCCACACATCGCATTCCCGATCCGTAGGTTTAATGTGATGTCGGCCCACCATTAGCAGCTCTAACAGCTTCAACCCTTCTGGGCAGACTCTGCACTGCGAGTGTGTTTATGGGAATCTTTGACCGTCGTTCCTGAAGGTCAGACACTGACGATGGATGAGAAGGTCCGGCTCACAGTCTCTGCCAACTCATCCCAGAGGGCTTCTGCTGAGTTGAGGTGGGACTCTGAGTTTGGTGTGGAAGAACCTGACAGGCCTGCACACTGGTCTTTATGGACTGGTGCACAGTCACGCTGGAACAGGAAGGGGCCATCCCCGAACTGTTCCCACAAAGTTGGGAGCATCAAAATGTGCAAACTGTCGTGGCTTCCTGAAGCATTAAGAGTTCCAGGAACAAAGGCCGAGCTGATTTGGAGGGGTAAGCGAATACTTATGGCAATACAGTAATCTGAGTATAAATGAGTGACAAGGGAAGAAAGAGAGATTTGTCAGGCAGCCTCACAGAGTCTTTAACTTCCCGGGAAAAGAGGGGTGGCTGGTCGGTCAGGCTGGACAGGAACAGAGCAATCAGCAGCAGAGCATAGTAGATGTAGAAGGTGGTGTACCTCCACACACACACTGTCTGAGGCTGCACAACAAGAGCATGTTTTTAATCAAACAACCTTATTTTGTTTATTTACTGCAACATCAGTTCGATTAGTAACCAGTTATTTCTCATCATGTAAGTAAAGTGAGTCCTGCTCAGTGAGCACTAACCTGCTCCAAGGCCTGGAAGACCTTTGACCTGAAGGTGACAGTGGCACACAGCAGTGCCAGCAGCCAGTAGATCAGCATCACCCCCGATGACTGAGCCCCCTTCATCCGCTCATAGTGGATTAACATGACAGCCAACAGCTGCGGCACAAGCACATATTTTATATACTAAAAGAAATGGTCCATTTAGTTTTTACAGCATATATTAAAGAGTCAAGTGACAAAAGAAAGACTACCCTAAATAACAAAATACATGCAAGCTTTTCTCAGCTCCGTAAAGAGACGGTAGAGACAGCTGGACGCTCACCATGGTGAGGCCCAGTAAGGTCGGACTGACGAGGCGGACAGGTGCTGGGCTGCTCACATGACTCCTTTCCCAGAAAGAATAAAAGACATCTGACCAGCAGATAATCCAAAGTAAAAAGCCAACAGCCTGTGGAAACAGATGAAATCACTCCTGGATTCGTTGGTAAATACATTTGGTATTTAGTTTATAGACATATGACTGACATCTCCCACAGTTACTGTAGTGACAAGTGGAACCAACCAATGAAACTACAAACACACCGTTCAGTCATTAAAACAGCTAGATTAGATTAAACTGTGATCCTTGATAATAATATCTTTGGGTAGCAGAACATCAAATGTTTAAACTGTGAAAACACGCAATTAAAAAATAGATAATGTCATTATGACTGTGATAGCAGCAATATAACGTGGTACTAATATCATAGAGCTGTAGGAACATTTGGTACCAGTCAGGTTAACTGGTAACAGGCCAGTAACACGACTGTCCCCAGCCTTCCTCCTGGTTAGGACAGGCCCAGAACCCTGGACTATGAGCGGCCCACGAGGCATTCAGATACCAGGACCCCCTCACCTGCCTCGGCTCCGAGTCCCTCCTGAATGACTGAATTCAAAAGTCCAGCAACAGGCCTCAGCTCCCAGACGACTGCGGACTATTTTTAAAAGAGGGAATCCCACACAGCGGGAAACATGGACGTTTTTAAGAGATGCGTTACTTCCAAAAAAATTCAAAATGACCTTGTTGTTTTTTAATTGTACCTTTTCCTCAGTTTAAACATTTGTTTTTCTGAATAAATGAATAAAATGATTTCATTCAATTTTCCACAACATCCCATTTTCTTGAAGTTGGAATTGCATCATGACTCGAATCTTCAAACATTTGTGTTTGAACGAGTTTCTGCTTTGCTCCACTGACAGAACAGATGAGTGCAGTGATGAAAACTTCTACAGCGGGCTCCCATAACTCACAGTTTTGGCTTTGTTGAGGTGATTCATACATATATATCCATGGTCATGGGTATGGAGGTAGACGAGGTAAAAGGGTGCACATATCCAAAGGTAGAAGCATGGCAGCCACACCAAGACAGTGTTCTGGAAACACTGGGTGAAGTCGGGATTATCGGTGTACCATGTACGGTTCCAATCCTGGAAAAGGAACAGTAAGGTTGAAGACATCTAACCACAGCAGGAAAAGACACTCCTGACACACATACCTATGTGTGGCCTGGAGTTATTAATATAGCTTTCTTGTCTTATTTAGATCAACAATGTTGCATTTTACTGCTACATGCAGCTGCAAAAATGAAAATGAAAAGAAGACCTCATCACAGTATAGGACAGGTGTCCAACTCCAGGCCTCGAGGGCCGGTGTCCTGCAGGTTTTAGATGTGTCCTTGATCCAACACAGCTGGCTGAAATGGCTAAATGACCTCCTCAACATGTCCTGAAGTTCTCCAGAGGCCTGCTAATGAACTAATCATGTGATTCAGGTGTGTTGACCTAAAATCTGATCTAAAACCTGCAGGACAGCAGCCCTCGAGGCCTGGAGTTGCCCACCCTGCTATAAGACAAACTCAGTTAAACAGACAATAACAAGGCAACTCCCAAAAAGGTTTTGTAGGTGGTGGACACAGACCACGGCCCTCTTCTCAGCAGACGGGACTGATTTTCCTCCATTTTTATTACCAGATGACACCTACAGCCCAATGACATGTATTCCAGCTCATCCAGGATGGCATCTGTATGCGCCACTGCAAGAACGTTTGCTGCATCTCAAAACTGTAGAGATGCTAGGATAAGGTCTAATGAACTTGAAGAGCTGGAGAGAGATGCAGAGGAGCAGGAAGTATAAAAAGCACGTCTGTGGCCACCACCAGTGACCGTTCCCTTTTGAGGCTAACTTGTCATTACTCTCTAGTGGACTTATGACTCTGGTTTGGACCAAAGCAAATCAAAGTCAGAATATGTTGTGAAATGGATTCACAACAGTAGATAATAGAGTTTATATTATACTTTAATGATGGAGTGCTATTTTCAGTGTCCCTACCTGGAGGCAGTAATGCTAAATGGACTGCTTCTGATATCGACCCAGAGCTTTTCCACTCTGAGCACTCAAAGCTTTACACTTTCACCCAATCACACTAGCACTAGTTTTTAGTGCTATCTAACTAACATTCATACACACTCACACTCCAACGGATGCATCGGAGAGCAACCTGCAGAATGAAGCAGACTGGGATCAAACCACTAACCTTCCAGTTGGTAGATGACCTGCTCTACTACCTGCTACAGCCGATATCAATCCCTCCCTGCTATGTGACAGGAGCCTGAAGTAAAAGGTTCGGCAAACAGTGAAAGATGGTACCCAGTGTTGTGATACCCATTACCTGACTGCAGTTTCAAAGTATGGTGACTTCATGTCCCGAGCAAACAAAAGAAACCTTGACCTACGTACCAGCTGCTGCCAAGTCCCATGGCAAAAATATAACCTACCAAAGTCATCAGCTGTGAAATATTAATAAACAGCAACTTTTTATTTTTCTTATTTCAACTAAACATAATCCTCAGTTTGTTCACACCAGTCACAGTAGAAGAGCGACACCTGGAACAAACACATACCTGAAACTAATAAAGGATGGAGACAGATCGAATGTGCTCAAGTTACTAATTACAGCCAATCATTTTCTGACAATACACCAATTCACTGTAAAATCATAACGGTTGTTATATGCACAGCTATCCCCCCTCTTCCTGTTCTGTAGGATGTGTTTGGTAGACGCACCATGGTTGCTGTTGTCGGTGCCTGAGCTACCAGTCAAGCTGCGTGATGGATGCTTGTTTTGGTTGAGTTTAAGTTTCTCCGTTAATGTCATCTCAGAGTAGCGGTGCATGAGATGAGCCCTCCTGGCCGTAGTATTCCCACAGCATTTTATTTTATTGAACAAAATACTGATACTTGGTGTTTCTGTATCTGCTGTATCAGCCCCCACCCCCGGGGTACACTCCATCCTGTGGTGTTACTGTGAGCAGCGCTCAGGACGAGCTTCCATGTTGTGGAGGGAATCAGTTGGTAGTTTGATGATGTCACACTTGTACTTGAATTCTTCATGATCCGAGTTGCTCGCCCTGTGTTAGCTAGTTCAGGTGCGTGTGTGCTGTTAGCACCTACTACATGCCTGCTGGTGTGTGAGGTCCTACCCAGCTCTATGTGCCTGGGGCTCATCCCTGCTGTGCTGACTGCTTTGCTACATCGATCCTGGCCCACCTCTTATATTGCCTTGCACACTCTTTGGGCACTGGCTGCTTTTTCACTGCAGTCCTGGTTCCAGAACCAGCTTCAGGTCAGACCCTTAGGTCCTTCATTACCGGCAGGCTCTGACATGTCCTCAATAATGGTTTTAAGCACACTACCACAGTGCCACGCGTGGGAGAGAGACCACAGGACACTAAATAACATTCGCACTGTGACGTTTGAGTGTGTACAACACCGGGACTGATGACAACGAGTTCCTACAGACCAGGAAACGAGAGGGAACAACACAAACACGAGCTCGTGAACACTTGTTCCACTGCGAACCTTCCATGTCAGATCAGAGAACATGTGAAACGGCCAACGGAGGCTCAACGATCAGCTGTAACGATGACTTCTAATAAGAGAAGCGCGTCCGACGTGACTAAATAACACGCAACCTGCCGTGGCTTACTATTAGCACGTACCGGGCACCGGCAGCCAACGCCAGCTACGAGAGTTTAAAGCTAGAGGAAAAGACACGGAGTCTGTGACAGGTAACTCACCCACAGGGGATCGGACCTGTCCACGCTACAGAACTGATCAAACCCCATTCGCTGCGAAGCATTAGAAAAGCCGGGGCTGCGAGCTCAGCTTGTTTTGTAACGCCTGTTAAGACGAAGCGGAAGGTTGTTCTTCTTCTTCTTCGGTAATTCAGACACTCGGCCCAAACGTCTACACTGCCACCTACAGCTTCTGTAACGTTATGGCTAACTACACTACGCCATTTGTGCGGTGGGACTGCTGCTGCGATAGTTACAGGAAAAGAACAGGCCGTGTGACTCGTGTCATTACATAGAGCAGACAGTTTGGTGCTGTGGAGTGCAAGCAGGTGTGCCTAATAAAGACTTTACGAACCAGATGTTTGTTTGTGCTCCCAAAACTGTATATTCACAGCAAGAAAGACAGAAAAGGTCATCATTAAAACGATCCCATTTTACACCAGCTGTGTCTGTGAATGTGTCTTAGAAATCACTTTGAGTACTCATCTGACGAATATCACTTCATTCACATTTCTAATGTAGCCGGGTGGAAAATGGGAGGGAAATGTTTATCTTTTCCTTTCCACTAGTGGGTGATGTTTTAAGCATTTTCTCTGGTTGTAGTAGAGAGTGGCTGGTTTTCTAATATTAAGACAGTACCTGCTCCAGCACCATATCTAAATGCAGGGGTTCATTCTAACCTAACCAACTGCCCAAAAAACTACAAATACCTGGACAGGAAACAGGAAGTTCTTTTGTGTGTAGATGCAGAGGAGGCATGTGATATGTTATGGAGAGAAGGATTTTTGATTAAAATAAAACAGATGAGTGTCAACAGTAAAATGCATAAATGTATAGGTGGATAAGAAATTTCTTAGTGTTAGAATTAAGTTCAAATTATCAAGTAGAAAACAGTACTCTTCAAGGCAGTATAGATATTTACTATTATGCTCAATTATATTTTTAGCAGTACAGGTGAGTCTGTGGGTATCGCAGTATTTGCACATGATGGGTTTATTTGGGAAGAAACAAGATTAGAGGAGGCATTACATTATCATCATACTTCAAATCCTCATAATAATCTGAAATTATATGAGGATGCTATAGAAAGAATAGCATATTTTAAATATCTAGGAATATGGTTTGTTAAAAAACTGACATTGAAAATGTTTTTAGAGTAAAAAGTAACAAAACTCCTGTTTCTGTGTTACAGGTCAGGATATGTGACACGTTGACATCAACGGGTCTTTTAGACCCCATTCCTACAAAACAGCTTTAGTGAACGTTACAAATGATCTTCTTATGGCCTCTGACAGTGGAC
>NW_005187653.1:445149-446416 GCF_000239375.1 Pundamilia nyererei | reverse complement strand
CAGATTCTTACTCTGGATGGCATTACCTTGGCCTCCAGTAATGCTGTGAGGAACCTTGGAGTCATTTTTGACCAGGACATGTCCTTCAATGCACATATTAAACAAATACAGTGGGATGCAAAAGTTTGGGCAACCTTGTTAATAGTCATTATTTTCCTGTATAAATCGATGGTTGTTACAATAAAAAATGTCAGTTAAATATATCATATAGGAGACACACACAGTGATATTTGAGAAGTGAAATTAAGTTTATTGGATTTACAGAAAGTGTGCAACAATTGTTTAAACAAAATGAGGCAGGTGCATAAATTTGGGCACTGTTGTCATTTTATTGATTCCAAAACCTTTAGAACTAATTATTGGAACTCAAATTGGCTCGGTAAGCTCAGTGACCCCTGACCTACATACACAGGTGAATCCAATAACGAGAAAGCACATTTAAGGGGGTCAATTGTAAGTTTCCCTCCTCTTTGAAGAGTAGCAACATGGGGGTCTCAAAACAACTCTTAAATGTTGTGGGGCTGTGTGACCAGTGCAGGGACTGGGAATCTCATCAAAGTTGAGGGACACATGGATTCCACTCAGTATCAGCAGATTCTGGAGACCAATGTCCAGGAATCAGTGACAAAGCTGAAGTTGCACCGGGGCTGGATCTTTCAACAAGATAACGACCGGATACACTGCTCAAAATCCACTAAGGCTTTCATGCAGAAGAACAAGTACAACGTCCTGGAACGGCCATCTCAGTCCAGACCTGAATATTATTGAAATCCTGTGGTGCGAGTTAGAGAGCTGTCCATGCTCGGAAGCCATCAAACCTGAATGAACTAGAGATGTTGTGTAAAGAGGAATGGTCCAAAATACCTTCAACCACAATCCAGACTCTCATTGGAACCTACAGGAAGCATTTAGAGGCTGTAATTTCTGCAAAAGGCGGATCTACTAAATATTGATTTCATTTCTTTTTTTGTGGAGCCCAAATTTATGCACCTGCCTGATTTTGTTTAAACAATTGTTGTAAATCCAATAAACTTAATTTCACTTCTCAAATATCACTGTGTGTGTCTCCTATATGATATATTTAACTGACATTTTTTTTTATTGTAACAACCAACGATTTATACAGGAAAATAATGACTTTTCACAAGGCTGCCCAAACTTTTGCATCCCACTGTATGTAAGACTGCTTTCTTCCATTTGTGCAACATCTCTAAAGTTAGAAATATCCTGTCTCAGAGTGACGCTGAAAAACTAGTTCATGCATTTA
>NW_005187653.1:424683-430213 GCF_000239375.1 Pundamilia nyererei | reverse complement strand
GAAGTAACTAGTAATGTAACTAAGTTACTAATTTAAAGTAACTTATCCAACACTGGGCATACTAGATCTGCTTTGCACCTTGCTGCAGTTTCAGGCTCCAGCAGGTAACTCACTGTGCTTGGAGGTGAACCCTGCTGGCTCGAACCAGCTGACTGTTGGTGTGTCACCCAGTAGCAAAATCTGCTGGATTTAAACATTCACTACAGGCAAATGCAGAATTTACAAAAAACTTTTTTCCAACAAAGTACAAGTGAAAAAAAGTGAAATAAAAGTTAATGTTGGCAGCAAGGTGGCGTGGTGATTATCATGAAGGTCCTAGTCAATAAGGAGGAGCAAATATGAGTGTGAATCGTTGTCCGGATCACTGTGTTAGCCTTGTTTTGTCTTTCTGTGCTGGTGGCCTGTCCAAGTATACCCTGTGTCCTGCCCTATGGTAGCTGGCGTAGGCAAAGATGAAAAAAAGCACAATCATCCTCAGTAGTTACTGACTACTTGTATTGTCAATACTTTTATTGTTAATACCAATAAATCATACCATGTTGCCTGTTAAAATGCTATAAATTTCTAACCATATAAAATGGCATTTTTTGAGTCACTTTGTACCTATATCTCTTCTGAGTGCTCCCACAGAGACCACTGTTGCCCTTAATTTCCACACCTTCTCTAGCTCTACTCTCAATCTCTGGTATTTTGTGAGGTTCTCATCATGCTTGCTGATGTTCCTTCATCCCATTTCAGCACAGTGAACATCTTGTCCTGATATCTTCTTTGGTCTTTCACTTGAGGTTGAAGAATAGTTGTAGAATTAAAAAAAAAAGCTTGTGAAAGCTAGAATCAAATTAATCCTTAAGTTGTTGCCAATGAAAGTTTTGTCAGGTAATATACTTGACAAAAATCTGCTGTTTGTGGTCTCTCTGTGCTCATCTTCTTCTCTTCTTCCCCTGGTCTGCCTCTAACTAAGCCTGGTGCTGCCAGAGGTCTCTTCCTGTTAAAAAGTTCCAACTGTTGCCAAGTGCTCACTTATAATAATAATAATAATGGATTGCATTTATATAGCGCTTTTCGAGGCCCTCAAAGCGCTTTACAATGCCACTATTCATTCACTCTCACATTCACACACTGGTGGAGGCAGCTACAGTTGTAGCCACAGCTGCCCTGGGGAGGACTGACAGAAGCGAGGCTGCGATATCGCACCATCGGCCCCTCTGGCCATCACCAGTAGGTGGTAGGGTAAAGTGTCTTGCCCAAGGACACAACGACCAGGACAGAGAGCCCGGGGATGGAACCTTCCAGTTACAGATGCGCTTCCCAAAACAGTCTGCATTTAAAAATCAGTCAATCAATAAAAATGTCTCGTCTGTTTTATTTAAATAATGATTTCAGTATTCAGACTTGTCAGGTAGCAACAATACATAAACATGTGAAATTATTATTTTAAAAATTTCTCTGACGTTATTGGGGAGCAAATGTGTTATTAAAGAAAAAAAACCCAAATAACCATAACCAATGAAAGTATGGTATATTAGTTTGTCCACATGGTGGCAACATATGGTTAAATTTAGTTGACATCATCATCGTCTTCATCAAAGACGTCAGCTACAGTCCTATGGAAAAAGAAATAGAGATGTGAATGACTGAATTTCAGAATAACTTGAGCAGGCTTAAAGCCAGTGTGAACAGCACTCACTTGTAGATCGATCCAGTCACTTCATCCAGAAATCCTCCTGAATAAAAACGATGAACCATTAGTGAGCTGGAGACAACCAATGACAAAGTCAACATATATGATCAGATGGAAAACTGTTACCTATTGTAACTTTCTACTGCAGTTTGAGTTAACCAAAAACATGTTCCTCTCAGGATTACAAATGCTGGAACACATTGGATCATAATTGGAAAACCTAATTTGATCTAATCTGCTGAGGGATGGCAATTCTTCATTTTGCTTGCAGGATTACCTCTTTCCTCTTTAGCAACCACCTGTAGCAATCTCTGTGGACTGGCAGATGTTATGTCCACCAAAAAGGCCATTTTAAGGAAATGCCATTTCACATGAGCATCCTTGAGCAGCTCAAAGGGACAATGCTGAAGTGCACCAAGGATCACATCCATGTCCCATGGAGGAACTGGAGGTCCAGTCCTGCGAAATGTAAGTTGCTGGGCACTCCTAAGAAACCAGGAAATTAGGGAGAGGTCAGTCCCACTGAGTGCTGAGCAACCAGTGTGAACCACCTTGATTGCTGTTACCATACCTCGCTGGGTAATTGCAGATCAGCTGGGAAAGCAGGAACTACAGGATGGTCTTAAATGTAGCCTCGTAGTGGTCCAACTATTGGACCGCACATCAGGAAGCAAAAAGTCACCAGCGGTAGGGGTAGGCAGACCTTGTGGATGGTGCACAGATTCCTGCAAATTTCATATCACAGGTTCAGGCAACCCTAAGGAAAGGTGCCTTTCAGGGGCCAGGTTATCACCCTGAGCCCTGCCAGGAAGGGCTGGAAAAGCATACCGCTTATTTGAGACAGGAGGTCCCTTTGGAAGGGAAGCTCTCATGGGTCCCATTCAGTAGCAGAGGGATTGCTGAAAACCAAGGCATGTGGGACCAAGAGGGGCCACCAGGATCAACCACATCTCCTCGGTCTGGACTCAGTGGAGGACCAACTGGAGGAGGGAGAATGGAAAGGAATGCATAGAGTCTGGGGGCAAGGGTGTGCACGGGTGTCCCACCCCAGAGGCAGGTCATCATTCTGGAGGGAGAAGAAACAATGGCATCGCGTCAACTCCCTGGACGAAAAGATAGAAGTTTGCCCTTCCAAAGTGATGCCAGACCTGGTCAACCATCTGTGGATGGAGTCTCCACTCTCCTGGACTCGGGCCCCCATCAACTTAATGTCCACGTTCAATGGCCCTGCTGCATGTACCCAAGCAAACTCAATGGAACAGGGGATGAGCACACTGCAACAACCTGTTAGCCATCCTGAAGAGGAGGGGGGGAACCTAGGCCTGTTGATGTAGGCTGTTGCAACCATTGTGTCTGTCCTGATGATAACATGGTACAGCTCTAGTGAGGATGAGTTGCCTAGTGGCTGGTTCAATAGCCATTTACCGCACAGCCTTAGTGGACCCTACCCAAATTGACTTGGAAAGTGTCCGTGAAGACCAGCTGACGGTGAGTCACCAGACCTACTGCATGACCCTGGTCTAAGTTGGTTGAGTCCCTCCACCAATGGAAAGCTCAGTGGAGACCACAACTTTTACCTAGTGAGACCGCTCCAGGCACAGGCTGGAAGGGGGCTAGCCGACCTTGCTCCAGGATAGGTCAGGGGAGAGGGGGGTCGCTGGAGGATGTCAGAGCCTTGGCTGTTCATCCTCCTTCTTTCCATGTGGGTGCGCACCACGTCTACAAAAGCCAAGAGCCGAACTACTAGCTCATCAGGTCCTTAATGTCAGGCACCTGCATCTGGGAAGGCCGGAAATGTCCAGTGTCCTCAAAACTGGGAGCAGGCGCCACAGAGTCCTCAGGAAGGGCAGATCTCTGGATGCCCTTCTAATCACATTCAATCGCTGGGGCCAGTGAGGAGCTCCTAAAGGGTGGCTCTTCGACAAGCCTAGCAGCAGGGGAAGGGAAAGACACCTGCCAAGGGTCTGGGCACTCCCCCTTGGTCTGTGAGGCATCCACTTTTCCAACTTTAGGCATATCGAAAAGGGGTGAGTCTGCACATTTTGTGTCAGAAAAGTGAGTACAGGTCAGTCCATACAGGACTAGGGGTTTTTCCCTCACCAGCAAGGCATGTTGGTACCCAATCACATCGCACCTGTTATGCCATCATCCAGAGGCATAGAAATGTCAAATCCCACACAGTTATGGCACACAGGGCTTGCCATACTTGCTGGGAGAATGAGGCAGCCGTAACCATGAAACAGCGAGATAAATACTGCTTTTTCCTAAGCTAAGCTAAATAGCTCATCTCTCTTTGCTGATCTTCATGTTCCCCTGACTGTCTTTCATACAATTTTCTTTTAGCTTATATTGTGAAGGATGCTTGGTGAGAAGGGTTATGCTAAGCCACTCGGTGTGAAACTCACGATCGTGAAAAACAGACTGGGCTCACCTAGCAGACCAGAGAAACCCTCGCTCACGGGGCTAACAGCATCAGCCACAGCAAGGACCCAATGGACATGTAAACCAGTGAAACCACAGGCAATATGCCAGAAGTGATCACAGCCAACTAGAGCTACAGAGGAAATGACAGCAATCCTGGGAGGCTGCCAACAGACAGGCTCCCCACCATAAAGGTAACAGACACACACTGTACCACACACTCTTCCAGTACACACACTTCACTGTAAAGTGAAGCTCAAATGATCGATGATTTCAAGTCTGAACAGCTGTTTTATAGATAAGGGGCATGGCCAGGCAAATTGGAGTATCTTAAAGAAGAAGCTACACGCCCTGACAAAGGGGATCATTCCATGTTGAGTATGTAACAGAGTTTAGAGATAGAGACAGAGACAACTAGAAAAAGCATTTCACAGCAAATATGCAATATACAATACCATACCAACGGTACACCAAAGTGCTTCACAATAAAACAGCAGGTTAAAACATGAATAATATAAGACCATTAACAAAGCATTGAATATGCCAACAGGTCAATGGCACTAATTACGCAAGAATAAAAGTGAATATCAAACCAAACTTGCTATAAACACATGGGTATTAAGTAGAAGATATATACAAAGTTAAATTGTTAGTTAAGTATAAAATACAGGCATTAACTAACCAGAAAAGCAAGGTTAAATAAGTGAGTTTTTAATCGTGATTTAAATGATTGGATGGATTCAGACGCGTGAATAGCAATGGGAAGGTTGTTCCACAGCTGAGGCGCAACCAGGGCAAACGCACGGTCACCTCTGGTCTTAAGCTGAGATCTAGACTGTACCAAAGGTCATTGGGCTGATGACCTGAGGGCTGTCCCAGGGGTATATGGTCTAAGGAGTTTCGTCGAGATAGCTAGGCGCTGTATTGTTTATAATTTTGAAGGTAAGCAGCAATATTTAAAATTCAATATAGTATTTGATTGCAAATCCGCAAGGACAGGGGTGACAGAGGCAAACCTTCTGGCTTCAGTCAAAAGGCGTGCCGGAGCATTTTGGACAAGCTGCAATCTATAATATGAATGCTGAAAATTTGGAAATTTTACCTGAAATGCTTGAAACTATTAGAAATACTTAAAGTTGAATTTGCTGAATGGCTTAACCGCATAAGATTACCAAAATATAGAGTACCAAAAACTGAAAAATGTGATAAATAAAGCCAAAAAATTACTTAGACTGAGCTTCATTTGCTAAAAAAGCAAAAGTTGGTACTGAAGATCATCAAAATGAAGAAGTACTGAAAGTAATGCAGTACAACAAAAAATGACCTCAAGCAAGCTCAGCATGAGTCCACAAATTCTAATCAGACAGTTTTTGATTGGTGGCAGGATGTAAACACCCCTCTGACACACACACACACACACACACACAC
>NW_005187653.1:415116-423202 GCF_000239375.1 Pundamilia nyererei | reverse complement strand
TGTGTGTGTGTGTGTGTGTGTGTGTGTGTGTGTGTGTGTGTGTGTGTGTGTAATTGATTGGAAAAGAGTTTATTCTGCTTAGATCTTTTTGTAGTCATGTTATTTATATGTAGTATTTTTTTCCTTTAATTCTTTCACTTTATATTTCTGCCTGTCTGATGATCTCATTTTTAAACATTAAATCAGATGTTATGATCAGTTACTCAGTACCCACGTACCCTTTTTACTCAATACCTTTTAACTCTTGCTTGAATAATTTCTTGGACGGCTAGTTTTTACTGTTACTTGAGTAAAACTATGTTGAGGTAGTGCTACTGTTACTTGAGTACAATTTTTGGCTACTCTCTGGTAGTAACCCATCCCTCTAATGGTAAAAGTAGACCCAAACCATGGCAGCAAAATGCCTTAAATCAAAACACACCTATTGCTTTTTGTTGGACTCCTTTGGTGCGTTTCCTGTTTGCTAGCTTCACCTGTATCAGTGTCAGCCCCACTTGTTGCTTGCTCCAAACGTCACCTCAAACTATACAGTCTTGGCTCCCCCCTTGCCTCAAAAATACAACAGACCAATATCACCATCCATTATATTACTAGTAAATGAACCACTGTTGTCAAAAACTCCCTACTTTTCTGTGCTCTGCAGTTCTTAGTTCCTGGATTTATTGTCATCGTGTTACATTACCATAGTTGTTATTTATTGTGCATCAAAGGCAGAATTGCTTTAAATTGAGAAGGAGGTCAGATGTTGTGTACTTTCTCACCTTGCAGTCGTCACAGTGCTCGGAGGTGTCTCCCTCCTCACAAGGACATTTATCACAGCTGTCACAGTGCTGGAAGAAAGCCCATTTTATTTTAAAAAGACTAGAAAGCAAATCATGAAATAGCAAGCAGTGCTCTCACGTCAGTAAGGAAGGAACAATCCACCAGTTTTAATGTTTAGATATTTGGGTCCATAACTGTACATCGTGATGTTTGTTTTAGTAAGGATTTGACTTTGATCCTGTAATGACAGAACATCATTTCTCAAAGTCAATCTCATACATACCTCACAGAATTCACAATATGCGCACACAGAGCCCTTGTGATAAGTACCGTCTTCATCGTCGTCGTCATCTGCACAGAATATTTATAAAAGATATATGACTAAATGAGAATAATTGCAATAAAATCAACTAGTTGTTTCCCTGGTGTTTTTGTTTTATACAACAAAAGGAAAGAACGAAGTTCTAATTCCTAATATTGTGATCTGGACTACAGTGCAGATTTTTGTTATAAGTTTGCTTCTTCGAAGATGATAACAAAACCAAAGTGCAAAAATGCAAAATTGTCTTTTTACTGGTAAAAATGACTGACAACAAAGTAAAGAAGGTACAGAGTCAGTAGACTCAGTATACTTTGAAGACATTGACTGGTTTAGGTTACAGGAGCAAACCTAGTTCTAGTTTTATTCTAGAATAATTTAGTACTTGTTTGCTAAGTGTATATAATGGCTACAGAGTAAAATAGAAAACCATCAAGATGTTTACAGCTCATTTCTTAAAGTTTTGGGGATCTTTGGTGCATTATGGTTGGCATTTATAGATAATTTCAGTATTGGAGTATTTATTGGAGGATATGACTAATGAAATAAGTAAAGTGAAGTTCTTGCTTGATAAAAACAAGTTATCATTAAATTTGAATAAATCTAAACTTATGTTATTTGGAAATAGTCGTTTAAATACAAATGCAAAGATTCAAATAAATGGTGTTGATATTGAAAGAGTCAGTGAAAATAAATTTCTGGGGGTAATAACAGATGAAAAACTTAACTGAGAGCTCACGTAAGATATATTCATTCCAAAGTATCACAAAGCATTGCAGTACTAAACAAGGCAAAACAGGTATTAGACAAACATCACTTCATATTCTCTACTGTTCACTGGTTTCACCATACTTAAGCTATTGTGCAGAGGTCTGGGGCAATAACTATAAAACCACATTACATTCACTTTTTACTCTTCAAAAAAAAAAAAAAAAAAGCAATTCGAATCATCCACAGTGCAGGTTACAGGAACATACAAACTCACTATTTTTGCAGTCTGAAAAATTGAAAATTGAAGATCTAGTGAAAAGCAAAAAATAAAGAACTGCCAGGTGATATTCAGAATATGTTTTTTTTTGAAAGAAGGAAGTTATAATTTAAGGGGTTTTTATAACTTCAAAACAGGGAAGGTCCGTGTGTTTCTGTTCATGGAGTGAAACTGGAACAGTCTGAATATGGAACGAGAAAAAGTTGCATTTCCTGCAAAAATGCAGTATGAATACCTCGTATTGGAATCTGCTGAAAACAACTGAAAACGCAGAATTATCTGCTTAAAAGAGGTGTAGAAGCAGAAGTGCTTGCTGAAGATGGCTGTATGTGAAAGGGTACACTGAAGAGTGTCAAGAAAGCAGAGTGGAGGCAAGCAGGGAAGATGTGTGGAAACCGTCACATGTAGGATTCAAACCTTTACCACCGGGTCTCACGGCAACTGCTCAACCCACTGAGCCAAACCAGTTCTGGTGCCAAACAAAGATATTATGAGAGAAAAATGTGCACTGTGGAGCAGAAGTTGAAATTTCCTGAAAAGAGGTGAAGAAGCAGAACTTTGTGCTGAAAGGAGGTGAAGAAACTGAAATTTGTGCAGAATAGAGTTGAAGAGGCTGAGATTTGTGCTGAAAAGACGTGGAAAAGTTGGAATTCTGCTGAAAAGAGGTGAATCAGCAGAATTTCTGCTGAAAAGAGGCTAAGAAGCAGAACTTTGCGCTGAAAACAGGTGAATCAGCAGAATTTCTGTTGAAAAGGGGTAAAGAAGCTGAAGTTTGTGCTGAAACAACTGAAGAAGCTGGAATTAGTGCTGAAAAGTAGTGAAAAACTGAAAATTCTGCTAAAAAGAGGTGAAAAAGCTGAAATTTGTGCTGAAAAGAGTTTAGACAGTTGAACTGTTAACTGAAATTTTTTTTGTCCTAAGCGGATTTGAACCCAGGCCTCCTGGTCTGAGAACGGCTGCTCATCTCACTGAACTAAAACATGGCTCAGCCCGGCAAGCAAAACTGGTGATCACACTGATAATGTGGTCCCATTCAGCAAAATGGGCCAAAAAATGTGATAAAATGCTTAATATCTGAAAAAGTATAAAAGTTATGAGCACCAAAAGATATAGGTGGCATTAGCAGAAAGAGCAGAACAGTTTAAAATTTGAATGGTGAAAATCGGATGAAAACTGAGGGAGTAGTTAACCAGCAAAGGTCAGAGCAAATAGATTAAGGTAGAAGAATAAAGTTTAAAGAGAAACAGGAACTCAATAGTGTGAATGCCTTGGCATTCACACTATTAAAGCGACGTCCAAACATAAAACCGTTCAAAAAGAGTTATAAAAATATGATCTTCTCGAACTATAAAGAAAAGTAAAATATTGAAATTAAGTGAATGTCTCTATTTTTTAAAAAAAATCATGATGTGATATGATATGGTATGGTATATCAGAAATCTGTTCACTATTTTTATTACAAATTATATCAGTAAGGAAGCTGCTTAAATATTAACTGATAATTTATGGCAAAGGGGTGGGATTAAATAAGTGTTTACTTCTTCTTCCCACTCCCTTTCAACATGTAAATTAATCAGAACGGCAGCTATATTGAAATGTATTGATTTTTTTGTATAGTATTTTTTTCTCTCTTATTTTCTTTTCTAAATGTACCTGTATATTGCTTACATGTTTGAAATAAATTACCAACCAATCAACCAATCAAAGTGGCAACATAAAAGTGTTGTAAAAACAGACTTTTAGTTTCTGCTGTTTAGTATCATTTGTATTATGTTGTAATACCATCCACCCAGGCTGGAGCCTATCCCAGCTACCATAGGACGACAGGCAGGGTGCACCCTGGACAGGCTGCCAGTCCATCAGCAGGGCTAACACACACTACATGTTAAAGTGTGGACAGACCTTCTCATTTCATGGTTTTTCTTTATTTGCTTCTACTTTCTACATTGTAGAAACAAACTGAAGACATCAAATATATGAAGCAAGTTTATGGAATTATGTATCAAAGAAAAGATGGATAAATAACTCTAAATATATTTTAGATTCCTCAAAGTAGCCACTGTTTGCTTTGTTGACAGAGCTGCAAACCCTGCTCTCAGTGAGCTTCATGATGTAGTCACCTGACATAGTTTCCCCTCACAGGTGAGCCTGTCAGGATTCATTTGTGGCATTTCTTCTTAATGGTGTTGGGACCATCAGTTGTGTTGTGCAGAAGTAAGGTTGGTACACAGCTGACAGCCATAGTTGACAACTGTTAGAATTCATATCATGTCAAGAACCAATCAGCTAAGTAAAGAGAAACAACAGCCCATCATTAATTTACAAGCTGAAGGTCAGACAGTCCAGAAAATTGCTAAAACTTTGAATGTGTCCCGACATATGACTGTACACCAACCCACCCAACCAATGTCATCGTCAAGTATGCTTTTGACACCAATGTGGTTGGGCCCATCTCTGATAGAGATGAGACAGTGTACAGAACCTGTCCTCCTGGTGCTCCGAAAACAACCTGAGGCAGAAGGTCCTTAAAACCAAAGAACTTATAATGGACTTTAGGAGCGACAGACAGCTCCATTCCCCTTCGATTATAAATGGAAGATGGGTGGAATCTGTCTCCACCTTCAGGTTTCTGGGCACCCACATCTTTGCTGATCCCACCTGTACCCACAACACCGACTGGTGAAGAAGACCCAGCAGTGGCTGCACTTCCCCCATGTCCTCTGGAAAAACAACCAGAACCAGAAGCTGCTGCTGGCCTTCTATGGCTCCTCAGTGGAGAACGTGCACTCCTACTGCCCAGGTGTTTGGTGCGCAACTGAGAACAGGAAGACTGCACAGATAGTCATTAACACCGTCCAAATAAACCATTGGCTGCCCTCTGCCACCCCTGCCCACCCATCTCACCAATCTGAGCCATGGTCTGTGGTTGGCCTCATGTTTTAGGCCAACCACAGACAGACTCTATTCAGACCAAGTATTTTCTTTGTGCTACCTCCAACCAAGCACTTTGCTCTCCAATGTGTGCCTTTCTATTGTTGTGTATATATTTCTCTAGACTGTATATATCACTTATGTTTGCTATTTATAGCAGATGTCTTTACTATTTATATATTTATTAAAACCATTAAGCGCTATGGCAAAACTGGCTCACATGAGGACCACCCCAGGAAAGGAAGACCAAGAGATGGCCTGGCCTCCACAGTCGCCTAACCTAACCCAGTGGAGATGGTTTGGGATGAGATGGAGTGCAGAGTGAAGGCAAAAGGACCAACAAGTGCGCTGAGCACTGGGAATTGGGAACTCCTTCAAGACTGTTGGAAACCATTTCAGGAGACGACCTCATGAAGCTCATGGAGAGAAAGCCAAGAGTGTGCAAGGTAGTAATCAAAGAAAAGGATCTAAAATATAAAACATGTTTTGAGTTATTTCACACTTTTTTGTTTACAACATATTTGCACATGTGTTCATTCATAGTTTTGATGCTTTCAGTGAGACTCTACAATGGAAATAGTGGAAAAACCATAAAATGAGAAGGTGTATAGGGTTAAGGGATTAGGTTAATTGGTGACTCTAAACTGCCCATAGATGTGAATGTGAGTTCTTAATTAATTACAGTTTTAATGCTGCAAAAGCGCAAAAAACACATGGGAAGTAAAAAAGAATACAAAAGAAGCTGAATAAATCAGTGGAACAATGGGAGTAGAAATGGAAGTAGAAAAAGACAACATTAGCTGTTTACTATCACTGTATTAAAATTCTCAATTAGAAGTAAATTGAAACTGTCGAAAAATGTCATTTGAGCTAAACTACAGAAATCTTTACAAGCATTATGGTTCATCACGAATCCTCGAGTTGGGGTCAGTCTGATGTACCTGTTGTATACATGCTCAGGTGTAAAAGCTGCTGCAGTAACATTCGGCTAACTTCAATTTCTTCAGGAAGTGCACTTTGTAGTTGTAATTAAGTATATAGTCAGACATTAGAGAAGAATTACCTTATAACTGTACTTATGGATATAAATTCATTTAGTTCACTAAAAAGTAATCATGCTACAAATAACTTTTTGACATGATATTATATTATCATCAAAAAATGTTTCACGCAAAAGTTAAAAAATGCGTTGCCCCTTCATTTTAATGAACATTTTTGCAGCTCTATTACACTTGTGTTCACTGCTTCAAAACACCACTACCCAGATGCTTAGAAAAGCATTTAAAGCACAGTTCATATAGACAATAGGCTGTGGTCAGAAGAGATACTCACTTGAACACTGAGATGTCAAATGTCTGTAGCTCTGGTCCTCATACAGGTAAAACCATCAACACATTTGTACAGATCTTTGATAAAAGTAATATGGCTTTTCAATCAGTTTGACAACTCTAATATAAGTCCGCTGCCTTCATTAACAGATATAAGCGATTTTTGAAAACCCGATTTATTTAATAAATCAAAGTAAGTGTTAAGATAAAAGACAATGTTGATTGTAGTAATGTCTACATGATTGTTCACAGTCAGCACAAACCACAAATGTGGCAAATGAGAATGCAGACAACCCATTCATCTCTTGACAGTTTGATTTTTTTGACAAAGCTTTAATTCCTCTATAGAAAGAGATGTTTCTCTCTTTTCCCAAACACTCTAATCCTAAAGGTCTGAAAAGGCATCGGCAAATCTGTTACATTTCATAACAAATAAGGTTTTATACATTTGTTCAATTTTTACATTGAGTATTTGTATTTAGGTATATCAGTGCCAAATAAGCATTGGATTGATAGGAGAAAAATTAATAAAGGAAATAAAATTTTAGTTTAAGCTACTGAAATGCACATCACAATTCTTTTTTTAAATGTAACAATTAAGAACATGAGAATTTGACAAGAGAAAATGAGGTAAGATTATTACATTTCTTGTAAATACATAAAGTTCTTCCATTATATGTGTTTAGCAGTTTTTACAAGTGCACACACCAGACTTGATTAATGAATTTGGTACATTACAGCAGTGAGTGGCATGAATGCCCCACAGAGAAAGAAAGATGAGAGATATTGAAAAAGAGAGAAACTTTAAGTCTGTTGGTAATTAAAGCTTTCAAATGAGTGAATTTAGGTAGTGGCCGTCCTGCACCTCCCCTCACGCTTTACTCTCCCTCTGTCTGTTTCTGTAGCGCCCTGTTCCCCAGTCTACTCCCAATATCACTGTCTCTCTTTCTTTCTCTGTAGGTTCACATAAAGACACAAATCCAAAACAAATGAAAAATGAAGATCCTAGTGGAGGAACCATTCTCGAGGAGACATTCTTTCAAGTGATACACAAATAAAAAATCTCAGACTAGTGACCCCAATAACTGACTCCCAAGACAAGCTTGGCCTTATTTGAAATGTTTTTTTCTCTCTCTCTCTCAAATCAAATCTTCTGCAGTCCCCAAGTTCATATCTAGCATACTGTACGAAGGACTTCGGACAGTTGGACTTCAGATGGGCCAGTTCAATTTCCCAAGAGTGCTCATAACTCTAGTTAAGCAGGGAAAAGAACACAGTGTCAGAGACAGCAAGGGAAATGGACAGCTGGAAAGAGGTGGAGGAGGCACTTTTATTACCAATGAGCTCTGAGACATTAAATAAATATGGACAAAGAGATGATCAGGTTGTAAGAATCTTAACAAGGGGAGTGGCTAACATTTTAGCTCCTCCCCTTTTGTACACTGTCCTGCACTGAACATGCAAACATTTGACCCCTGAAACATTGTGATAACTGCTCGTTAAAGCGCTACCTCTCAATGGCACTTAAATATTCAGTCTGCTTTGACTGGTGGCTACTTTGCTATTTTATTCCCCTGTTCTGACAATTTGTGTAGTCATTAATAGCCTGAAAAAACTGTCTGAAAAGACAAGTCATAACAGGTAATGCTCAGACGGATTACAGTTTCCAGTATGTTACATGGGCAAATGGCTGCGTATATGAAAAATCAAAGCAATATGAGAACACACGTCCCCTAACTTCCATTAAAAAGACTGACC
>NW_005187653.1:410189-414727 GCF_000239375.1 Pundamilia nyererei | reverse complement strand
CCCTGCTCAGAAGGGAATGGCAGATCCTGTGCCTTGGCAGTAGGTGCCAGCGGGGTGTGGAAAGAGCAGAGCAGCGCCAACAACAGTGCAAGAATCAAACTTCTCAATGATGCCATGGTTACAGTTAAGAAAGAGCAAACTAAGGAGTAATTAACCTAGAATGACTGCAGGAGTCCACCGCTGCAGCTCTTTGCACCTGCTCACACAAGTTAATCAATTCAAACCCACTCTGACGTAGACACTTCAGACAGACTCTTGCAGTATGGAATGGACACCAGTAAAAATGGCATCCAATGGACACAGTCCAATGCAGAGAAGATATTCCAAAGTGAAATCCAAATACTTGTTCCCAAGTTGTGACAAAAATGATCCTTAGAAAAATTGGTGTCCTACCGTTTTAATCTGGGATCACAATAAGACTGTGTCTTTTAGTCCAATTGTAACACTTGTGTGAACAGTTAAGACTGCAGGAAAAAGTGGAGAGGAGTAAGTGGCCAATGCTGAAGGCACATTCAGAACTAATGTGTGAGCGACAGAAAAAGAGTGAGACTGACCTATGGGGTAAGCTGAGAGGTTGGAGGGTGGGGTGGGGGTGGCAGTCAGGGTGACTGACAGGGGCAAATGCTGGAGGTTAGGCCTGCACCATCCATAAGTTAAGTTCACGATGAAGAGGGGAATGACTGTAGGAGGTATATGAAACAAATGGAACATATTTTCCATCATCAACTGTTCAACTGTAGAACAAATGTTAGAGAGACACATATGAGGAGAAAGTCTGGCCAATCATGACAATACACTGTGGCAGAAAGGAAGATGACACATTATGTTAGATCTGGCAGGATATTGACAATGTTGTTGTACACGGTACTGACTGACCCAGCTAGTTGGGAAGTTAGTGTGTTTGTACGTACACTGTGTACTAATACCACTCTGAGCTTTGGTAATAATTGTAATTGTAGGTACTTGATAAACTTTCTTCTAAAGTATCGGAGGGAAAATGTTTGCCACAGGCTCACCCTCTGATTGAGTTAAAATGAAACAAAAGACAACAGCAAAAAACAAACAAGCTGTGTGGTTAAACTTCACATCAATACACACTTTGCTTCCCCCATTACGTTGAAGACAAGCTAAAATATTGTTGATTTATACCCTTAAATGCACAGTCTGACATGAAATTTGGATATGCCAAAGTTCATGCAGATCCATAACAATAATATCAGTAACTGAAACAATGATGTTACAAATGGTCACAGCTACTGCCAGAGTGGGGACTAAAATATAACATTGACTAAAAGGACTTTTATTTTTGTTTGCATGTTGGTCTCTTTTAGTTTGTGGTCTAAAGCTTTGAGACATTATTTATTCATATTTGATACTTGGATAAATCCAATAGTGTCTATGTGTTCTGATATATACACATATTGTCATATATATATTTTGTACATGGTTTCTGAGTGGAAGTAACATGAAAATGGAACCATTGTATTTCACTTCTAGTTCATCCTCAGTAATATTGTGTGAAGTGGTGTCTACAGCACACTGATATCATTGCCATCCACCTTCCTACTCTCCTAACTGCACTGGACATAGCTACAGAACAGTATTGTTGTTCTGTAAAATAGAAGAAATATCATTCTTAGAGCAAACGGCCTCATGATGATTGCCATAATCGTGTGTTTGATCTTGTGTAAATAAATCCATTGGTTTTTAATGACTCTATACCCTTACACTGCCCTCAGGAAATATTTTTAGCTCTGAGAATAGCTGTATCATCACATCAAAACATTTAATTGTGTAGGTGCTGCACACAAAAACTCATACTAATTGTTTTTAATTAATATTGTGTGTTATTGAGCCAGGATCAATGCATGTGGTTTGTTGAAAAATAATGTGTTATACCTCCAGATATACACAACTGACACTAAACTCTTAGCTCATCGATTTGCCTGTCCCTCCCCCAACATGCTGTCCCCAGAATAGATGGATTTCTGCAGGGAGGAGTTGACAGCCGTTCTATTTTAAAACACACACTGTAAGAGTCAGTGTAATGTGAGCCTTCCTGGCTCTGTTAGTGGTACCAAAACAGTTTCCCACATCCTCTGTCAATTCTCACCTCTACATGCATCAAGAAAGAGGTTGGTGACTGGAACCTCTGATATACCTCCTAAACTAAGCTTAAAGACGTGATTATAGTGAATAAATATACTTATTATACTCTTTTGGGCCACTGTTGTGATGCCGGTGACGCAGACAACACAAAAGCTGGTTGAATTTTTGGGAAGGTCTTTATACGTGTGTGTGTAATAAGAAAAGCAGGGCAGAAGACTGAATGAGCAAAGGTCAGTCTCTGCAGCGTGTCAGTGTTTTTAATATCAACATGTAATTTATAGATGGAAGTCATAGCATGCATGATGTTGGCAACAAATCCCAGCCCTGCACACTCAATAAAAAGGAGAATTAACCTTAAAGCCTTGTAGAGAATCAAATGTACAGTAATCAGCAAAGTTTGAGAACAAGTTCCCATGAAGTTCTGAATACTGATTAGATCGTGGCAGTGAGAAACAGCTGAGCTGCAAAGAGTTAAGGACAGAATGAGCGAAGAGACCAAACTGAAATGAGGAGTGCAAAGTGGTTGAAAGTGGAGATGAGCTCAGGCATACCAGAGACATTTCTTCTATCTTAGTTTGGCCCGTGGTTGTCGCTGCAGTGACCCATTTATACCTCAACTGTTAATTTTCTTATTCCCGTATTGTAATGAAAAAACCCCTCAACTCAGTTCAGTTTTATTTATATTGCACTGAATCACAACAACAGCTGCCTCGATGCGTTTCAGTTATAAGACTGGAAAACACGCGTTGGACACTTCTTCCACAGAATGAGGCAGAGAGCACATACCAATCCAACAGGTCTTGGTAAAGAAAAAAAAAGGTGTTATTGGAGGTGTTGGGCAGGGAATAGCAGTGAATTAGAGAGGTGACAGTCAATACACTTCTTCTGCTCATTAATCACCCAGATATGACATTCCCCAGCTGGATTGATTTTCCTCTATGAATTTAGTCCAGTGCCAAATTCATCCCAAGCTCTTTCCATGTAAGGACTGTCTAAAGAAGGAAATCGGTTTCCATGATACAGTTACTGAAGGGGAGTGGTGCATGTGTATGTGGGTGTACGAGCGAAGCTAAAATATTCAACTTAACACTTTAAAGCCTGAACTGTGAAATTAATTGACAGAACATTAAAATGTTTTGGAGAGGGAGTAATTATGGATCCTCGCATTGAAATGACGTATCAGTGTCATCATTTATTCATTTATAGATTACATTTTTGCCAGTCATCTTTATAATTCTTGACCAATAGAAGGAAAATAGGAAAAAAGTGATATTTTTGAAGCAACTGGTATATAATGCGTGTATCTGAAGACCAGCATAGGACACTTCCCTGCAACTGTCAAAAAACTGTCAAAAGCATTGCTTAAAGGAGTGAATAAATCTGGAGAAATGTGATGTTTATAGACTGCTATCCTCAGAGACTGGCTGAGACATTTTCTTCTCAAAGGTAAAAAACGTCTTAGATGCTACGACAAATCTGTGACGGCCCTAGGAAGCCAGGTTCCTCCCTGACATGGCATTTTGTTTAGTTGTGCTGAGTTCATTCTTTGTTTAAGCCATGTGTAGTTTAAAGTTACACATCTACACAGAGAGAAAAGAGAAAGCACAAAGCAGACGATGACGACCCCAGTGTAAACTACATACGTAATATAATGACGATTTGTCACCTAGCTAAAAATGTTACGCTTTGGGAGTGAGAACGTGTTGAGGTTTCTGTTTTGCATTTGTGCACAGAAACATTTCCATTTTCATTCTTGGAGGCACAATGTTGTTTTCTCGCCGGAGAATATGCCGTATGCTTTTTATTGAATGTTACTTCAAATGCTTCAGAATTCATTAAGTAAACACCTCATTGTTGTATTTGTTTTAAAGTGGGTCTCATCTCAAATTACTCAATGTGTTTTGATACTAAAAGCAATATTTTCAGTCACATGCTACATGTTTTAAAAGTTTCTCCTTAGCTAGCTAAGAATAGACCTAATGCTAAATCTTTATTTAATGTGCAAGTCTCTTAACATGATGTTGTTCTGTGTTGTTTGGTGTCTTTCTTACTAGTCATTAACTTCACTTTGGTTACTTTTGAACGCAGCACTAGTAAATACATTTTAATTCATGACTGGGTGCTTCACTGAAGTTTTAGCTTCACATTCACTTCTATTTCAGCAGCTTAAAAAATCCCTTAACACATCATTCACTATGGCTTGTAAAACAGCAGGGCTGCTCGTTAACCCAAAAGGCACTACCAAGTACTTGAAGTGACCAAGAGGCGTGTCGTATGCAGTTTAACACTCGTCCTCTTCGTGAATGTGGACGAGGTGGTAAGCAGAGGTGTGGACTCGAGTCACATGACTTGGACTCGAGTCAGACTCGAGTCATTAATTTTATGACTTTAGACTTGACTTGAAAAAATGTTCTAAGACTTGTGACTTG
>NW_005187653.1:404792-407435 GCF_000239375.1 Pundamilia nyererei | reverse complement strand
GACTTGAGGATAAAGACTTGAGACTTACTTGAGACTTGCAAAACAATGACTTGGTCCCACCTCTGGTGGTAAGCAATGTGAAGATCAAGTTTGTGAACATGGTGGCGTAGTGGATGGGTTCAAAAGCTGAGTTTATTAGTGTCAAAGGATATATATGTTTTTACAGTGATGTCGTTTAGGCCTAGATAATCAATACATCCTTCTTCCCTAAGAAGAAGAATTCAGCCTCAACTGGAGAAGAAGATAGCCAAATGATTCCTGCAACGAGAGACTTCCAAATGCAATCTCCAGTGCGGCCAGCATTCAGGTGAGCAAAAGGCAAACTGCAAACGTTGAGTATGATGAATCCGACGAGATACTAGGAGCACAAGGAAAACAAGGTGAGGAAAAAGAAACAAAACATGGAGAGTTAAGGCGGCCTATACTAACAGAGGTTATTGGATGAACTGGTGAAGAATAGTTGACAACCCTGGCCTTAAATACTGCTGGTTGATTACCAGCGGTATTTAAGGTCACCCACTCACCCAGCCCATGACAGGTGGTGGTGGTGAAGATGAAGCCTGAACCTTGAACAGAGCTCTAGCTAAGGTGCCTGAGGTGGAGATGGGGAGGAGGTAGGTTACACGAAGGACGGAGAGCACAGATTTAAACCATGCAAAGCTGAGGCTGATTGGCTAGAAGAAGCCAAGCAAAAAGATGACTGGACAAGAGTAATGAAGTCAGTACTGAGACTTACAGCGTGGGTAGACATGTGGTAGACATGTTAAACAAAAAAGCAGATGAACACCAAAGAAAGCAGGCAGATGAGTGATTACCGATCTTCCTTACTGAACTTAGGCATAAGCTAAACAGCCCATGCAACAGCTAGGCCTTCCATGACGTTTCCTCTTCCTCATCATCATCTGTCTTCCACTTCTTGAGGCCCTCTTGGAGGAGATCATCTCTGAGATGCCATCTTCCTGATGTTTTCATGGGTGCTACTTCTTTCCTCCTAGATGGGGCCCAAAATGGCTGCCTCAGGCCTTCGCTCTCCTCCACACACAGACCATCAGCATCAGCCTACCACTGGGATGTGTTCTCTCCCCACTGCTCTTCTTCCTCTACACTTCCTCCCCACGTCAGGGGAACCATCTGTAGAACTCCTGAAGTTCGCAGATGACATCACAGTCATTGGTCTGATCCACGAATAATGAGGAGTCCGTACACAGAAACTTTGGATGTAAAGCTCTGTGCTCTGTGAGTAGTTTTCATGTTGTTGCATCACTGGCATCTACACTACCACTTAAAAGTTTAGAACACCCCAGTCAAGTCCAATGAATAGCTGGAAATGGTCCAAAAGTAAGGAAAAAAAGGGCACATTTCAGAATTATACAAATTTCAGAATTCTGAATTTTGCGAAAGTGTTTGGCATCAACTGTCAAACATGGAGGAGGAAGTGTGATGGTCTGGGGCTGTTTGCTGGATCCAGGGTCGATGACTCGTACACAGAGAGGTAACCTGAACCAAAACAACTATGACAGCATTCTGCAGCACCATGCAGTGCCCTCTGCTTGGTCAGGGGTTCATCCTACAGGTAGAACAAATGGTGAGCTTGAAAACATGGAGTGTCCAGCACAGTCTCCAGACTTAAACCCCATCGAGCTGGTTTGGGATAAACTGGACAGAAGAGTGAAAGCAAAGCAACCTACAAGGTCCACATTTATGGAACTTCTGCTACAGATATGGGAGAATACTTGATTTCTATTTTAGAAAGAATGCCACGGGTGTGTTCAGCTGTTATATCTGCCAAAGGGGGCGACTTTGATGGGTCAAAGTTTAGAATACATTTTGGTCCATGATTCCATTAATTCTTTTTTAACTCGAGTTTGTTATTTGTACTATGCTTTCATTTCAGATTGCAATAAGACATTAAACTGCATAGTTTTCAATAAAAAACTGGAAAATTGGGGTGTTCTAAAACTTTTGACCGGTAGTGTATGTCCTTCTGTGGCCATTTTATTATCTGTATCTGTATATGACCAGGAGGGCAGATGTACTGATAGCTCATTCCTACTGTTGAGCTGAGTTCTCAGCACCTGTCTTGCCTTCTGGTTATGTGGCTGTGGCTAATGCTTGTGGCCTATGAGAATACCCAGGTAATGGTAGCTATTCTGAGTGGCACCAGATCACCTCCTGGATCACCTTCTCTCACTTTGCAACCAATTGGCTGCATTTTCCAGTCCAAAACTGGAGATAATATCTGAAATTCAGGAAGGAGACCACACCTTCATACACACCCCTTCAAGTTCTCTGTCCATCCCGTCTCTATAGTCTGTTCGTTCTCATCTGTTCGGTCAGGACTTCTGTAAATATTTTTTCTGTTAAGGATTCAGATTGGACTGTAGCCCTTCTACAAAGGGGCACGCAAAAGAGAGTCATTTTATTTCACAGCTATTCTAACTGTATTTAGCTTCTTAAAACTCACATATTCAAACATCGTGCAGAAGCAAAGATAGCACCTGAAACAGCAAAGCTACTGCCTACCTTGGAGGTCCACACCCACCAGCACCAGGTGGTGAAGAGCCTCACTCAGGGCAACATAATAAGAAACCTGCCTTCACCCCACAGAGGGTGTGTGTGTGTGTGTGTGTGTGTGTGTGTGTG
>NW_005187653.1:402727-404772 GCF_000239375.1 Pundamilia nyererei | reverse complement strand
GTGTGTGTGTGTGTGTGTGTGTGTGTGTGTGTGTGTGTGTGTGTGTGGCTGGGTCTGGGGCTTACCGGGCCTTGATCCCTCCGGGACATTGTTATTGAGGGGGATTCTTCTCCCTGCTACTCCCCAGTGGTTGTACAACACAATCCAGTTCGTGTGCTAGTGGGGTTGGGGCAGTCAGTGAAAAGGCAATGGTGGCGGTTCAGAGTTTTGTATGATTGGGGGTGGGGGGTTCAGAGGGTAGAGATGAATGCAGGTCTGGAGTTGGTGTGTGTGAGAGCAGGGAGTGAATTTAGCATCCTGGCAGCCTGATGGATAAAGCTGTCTCTCAGTCTGCTGGTTCTGGCCCAGAGGCTCTTCAGTCTACTTCCTGATAGCAGCAAACTGAAGAAGCTGTTGGACGGATGGGTGGAGTCACCTGTAGAGGGCTTTGGTTAGTGGGGTTTGCAGGGTGTGAGTTCTCCTGAAGTCTGTGATGATCTCCTTTGTCTTCTCTACATTCAGGAACAGGTGGTTGTTGCTGCACTACTTGGTCAGATGTTTAGTCTGAGTCTGCAGAGGGTCCCAGTGCTGTGGAAGACGTCATGCGTCATACCTGTACCAAAGACGCCACGTCCCATGGCCCCCTAGATTACAGGCCTGTGGGACTGATATCCCACGTCATGAAGACCCTGGAAAGACTCATCCTGGACTAGCTCCAACTCATAGTTAGACCACATCAGGTTCTCCTTCAGTTTGCTTACCAGCTCTGCCTCGGAGCTGAGGATGCCACCTGCTCAATCGTGTCTACACCCATCTGGACCAGCCGGCGAGCACTGTGAGGGTCATGTTCTCTTACTTTTCCACTGTATTAAACACCATCAGGCCGACCTTCCTGGGTGATAAGCTAACAGTGATGCAGGTGGATGCGTCTCTGGTGTCCTGGATTGTTGATTACCTGACAGGAAGACCACAATATGTGCATCTTCCACAGTGTGTGTCTGAAAAGGTAATCAGCAACACAGGGGCACCACAATGGACTGTCCTCTCCCCCTTCCTCTTCACTGTCTACACCACAGACTTCAGCCACCGCACAGAGACCTCCATCTTCAGAAGTTTTCTGTTAACTCTCCGGCATAGCCTTAAAACACAAACACTTAATTTGAAATAACAACTCTCCCTGAGCACAATAAACACAAGAAAACGTTACTATGATGAGGGTAATGAACAGGAATAGGGTGAACCACACTACGAGGACAAGATCCTGCACGTTGCGAGCAAAACACACTAAAACTTAACAGTCTGAAAAAAGTGAAACAACCAGTTTTACTGAGTACTGGAAGGGGTCCGAGAGGGAGCCTTGGGGCTGTCGCAGTCGGGGAGGAGAACCCGACACTGGGTATGTTCCAGTGCAGGAACTCCGGGGACGAGGGAAAGAGGTAAGGAAGTGTCACTGTGAAGAGCAGGGAGAGAGTACTGATTAGCGGATTGTCCAAGTAAATGTATACAAACTCAAAGGATAATGCCACAGTCTTACTTTAGCATGAGCGGGGCTAAGCCAGAGGGGGGCAGTGGAGTAGCTGGACAGGGAGGCAGGCAGGTGAGCGTGGAAGTGGCAGAAGCGATCCAGCCTAATAATCCAAAAGGTCCTCAGAGAACAAATCCTGCCAGAGAGCTGAGCCAAACCGGCTTCACCTGAGACACATGGGACACCGGATGGACACGTAAGGCAGGCAGCAATGAAAGTTTGAGAGCAGTAGAACTGAGTACCTATGCGATCTTGAATGGCCCGATGTAACGAGGAGATAACTTATGAGAAACTGCCTGAAGGGGAATGTCCTTGGCAGTAAGCCAAGCCTCCTGACCAGCGGTGTACACCGGGGCCGGAGTCCGTCGCTGATTGGCGTAGTACTGCTGGCGAACAGACGTCCTCGTCAACACCTCCTGAGTCCTACTCCAAGTCCGCCGGCAACGTTATTATTATTATTATTATTATTATTATTATTATTTTTGTTTTTTTTGTTTTTTTACTATTTAATTTGTAAAAATGTGTATACACACACACACAC
>NW_005187653.1:395641-402472 GCF_000239375.1 Pundamilia nyererei | reverse complement strand
GCTCGCACACAAGAATTTCACTCGCATGTGCTGTGCCAGTGTGCCTGCACATGCGAGTGACAATAAAAGTGATTTGATTTGATTTGATTTGACACCTCCTGAGTCCTACTCCAAGTCCGCCGGCAACGTTGGAGATGGTGTTGCACTGAAAGCACCGCCAGCTCTGCCTCCTGCTCAGGGAACAACGGAGGCTGATATCCCAGTGAGGCTTCAAATGGAGACAAACCAGTGGCAGAGGAAGTCAAGGTGTTATGTGTGTACTCAAACCAAGGTAAGTAGGAGGCCCAGGTGGATGGAATGTGGGAGGTAACGCAGCGAAGTGTGGATTCTAACTCTTGGTTTAAACACTCAGTCTGTCCATCAGATTGAGGTTGGTAGCCTGAACTCAATGATGGTTTAGCCCCTAGGGCAGTACAAAAAGCCCTCCAAACTTGTGAAGTAAACTGAGGACCTCTGTCTGACACTATATCCGTGGGAATTCCGTGAAGTCTAAAAACATGTTCCACCAAAAGTTTAAAGGCCTCTGACACTGTGGGAAGCTTTTTCAGTGCCACAAAATGGGCTATCTTAGAGAATCTGTCTATAATAGTGAGAATTACTGTGTTCCCCGAGGAATCAGGGAGCCCAGTGACAAAGCCCAAGGCGATGTGGGACCATGGACGGTGAGGTGTTAGTAAAGGATGTAGATACCCTGAAGGTCGCTGATTGCGGAGTTTTTTTTATGCACAAACTGTGCAGGCCGCCATATACTCCCTCAGATTCCTTTCTAAAGTGTCCCACCAAAAATGTCTCTTAAGGAAAGCAGCTGTTGTACCTTGACCCGAGTGGCAAGTGAATCTTGCTGTATGGACCCACTCTAAAACCTTGGCCCGGGCAGATTCAATTAAATTAAATTCAATTTTATTTATATAGCGCCAAATCACAACAAAAGTCGCCTCAAGGCGCTTCATAGATACAGAGAAAAACCCAACAATCATATGAACCCCTATGAGCAGCACTTTGGCGACAGTGGGAAGGAAAAACTCCCTTTTAACAGGAAGAAACCTCCGACAGAACCAGGCTCAGGGAGGGGCGGGGCCATCTGCTGCGACCGGTTGGGGTGAGAGAAGCAAGACAGGATAAAGACATGCTGTGGAAGAGAGACAGAGGTTAATAACAGATATGATTCAATGCAGAGAGGTCTGTTAACACATAGTGAGTGAGAAAGGTGACTGGAAAGGAAAAACTCAATGCATCATGGGAATCCCCGGCAGCCTACATCTATTGCAGCATAACTAAGGGAGGATTCAGGGTCACCTGGTCCAGCCCTAACTATATGCTTTAGCAAAAAGGAAAGTTTGAAGCCTAATCTTGAAAGTAGAGATAGTGTCTGTCTCCTGAATCCAAACTGGAAGCTGGTTCCACAGAAGAGGGGCCTGAAAACTGAAAGCTCTGCCTCCCATTCTACTTTTAAATACTCTAGGAACAACAAGTAGGCCTGCAGAGCGAGAGCGAAGTGCTCTAATAGGGTGATATGGTACTACAAGGTCATTAAGATAAGATGGGGCCTGATTGTTTAAGACCTTGTATGTGAGGAGCAGGATATTATGGTCGACAGTATCGAACGCTGCACTGAGGTCTAGCAGGACAAGCACAGAGATGAGTCCACTGTCAGAGGCCATAAAAAGATCATTTGTAACCTTCACTAAAGCAGTTTCTGTGCTAGGCATAAAGCGACAACCTGCCGGCCCAGTGCCCGAGTCAGGCTCCGTCCGAAGAGCCCACTCGATGATGTTTTGTACCTCCCAGTGACTGCTCCAACCTTGCAGGAAGCCGGCAGGATGGCAGGTTTAGAGGATGATTCCTCCTCTATCTCAAACTGTCGAGAAACCACTTGGTAACTGCCTTTACTTTTGCCGGGTCCGTCTTCACCTGCCCCCCTGCCAGCACATATCCCAAGAAGGAAATAGAGGACACGTGAAGCTCACATTTCTCAGCTTTGACATCGGTTTTCCAATAGTCTCTGGAACACTGCTTGCACTTGCGGCACATGTTCACGAATGTCCTTAGAATAAACCAAAGTGTCATCTAAATTAACAAAAACAAAACCATCCAAAAAGTCTCTTAGGTCATCATTTACAAGAGCCTGGAAGACCGTGGGTGCATTTTTCAACCCAAAAGGCATTACCAAATATTCAAAGTGCCCTAAAGGCATGTTAAAGGCGGTCTTCCATTCATTCCCTTCCTTAATGCACACCAAGTGATAGGCATTCGGTAAGTCTAATTTAGAAAAGACTGTGGCACCCTGCAGACATTCAAAAGCCGAGCTGATTAGGGGCAAGGGATATTTGTTTTTGACTGTTATTTCATTTAAACCATGAAAAACAATGCAGGGTCGGAGCCCCCCATCCTTTTTCCCCCACAAAGAAAAACCCAACCCCCACAGGTGACGACGAAGAGATTCTTGTATGTACCTCTCCATGGATTCATGTTCAGGTTTGGAGAGGTCATGAAGACGGTTTTTAGGGAGGGGAGCTCAAGGAAGCAGATCAACACTACAGTCATAGGGTCTATAGGGAGGTAATGAACAGGCTCTATCCTTTCTAAACACCTCCCGGAGGTCATGATACTTCGGCTGGGACCCCAGTAAGGTCCGGAGAAGACTCCCCTGGCTCTCTGATGATTCTGGGCCAGGAGCAGGGGCGGAAGTGAGGCAGTTAGAGTGGCCAAACAAACTCCAGCTAAGTACCCTTTGGCCCTCCCAATCTAGCCGGGGATTATGGAGTCTTAGCCAGGAATAACCACAAGTTAATGGTGTATCTGGAGAGTGAAGGGCGTATAAAACAAGACGTTGATGATTACCAGAGGTAATTACTGTGACAGGTTTAGCGTGGTAAAGGATTTGGACAAAAATGTGGTTGTCCACTGTTCAGTTATTTATTTGTAAAAAATGTTTGGAATCATGTATGATTTTCGTTCCAGTTCTCACGTGTGCACTACTTTGTGTTGGTCTTTCACGTGGGATTCCAATAAAATTGATTCATGTTTGTGGCTGTAATGTGACAAAATGTGGGAACGTTCAAGGGGCCGAATACTTTTGCAAGCCACTGTAAATTGGAAATATTTCCTCTCTTTGTTGTGATCAGTGTTGGGCCATTACTCAAAAAAAAGTACTGTTACATATTACACAGAACACTTTTATTAAAAGTAATGCAGTGTGTTTCTTAATTACTCACATTTCACATGGTTTTTCTCTTAGTATTTAAGTATGAACATGAAGCCAACTGCACAAAGCAAAGATGAAAACCAGCACTAAGACAATTCAAAGTGATCGCATCATTGCACACCTGCCTACCGGTTACATATTTACAACAATCTTTAACAGTTATTACTTCTTCTAAGGGGTGCCTTCTTTGTTTATCTGCCCGAGAGCCGCCACCAGTCCCCTCTGAAGCCTTCCCCACACCGCAGTCTCAATTCATGCTCAAACCACCTGACATTATTTACTAGAAATGCTGTCAAACCTAAAATGAAGATGTGGTCCCAGTCTTAGTTATGAGCTGGCTTAGGGGCCTATACAGAGCAGCAATGGACACAGTGCATCACCTTGGTACATACTTGATGGTGACTTGTGTGATTGGCTTGGAGTTGGCCTCCATTGTTGTAATCCACAGTCCCTTTGAGTTCCTGATAAATGCTATTAACATGCTTTTAGCCGTGTACAGTGGACAAGCACTCCACTATCTGTGTCAGGGACATTCGGTCATAGTGGGTTTCTGAGGATGGTCTGCCTGATCTTGGAGTCCCAAACAACATCAGATTTGAATTGATGGTTGCACCAAATGATATACATCAGAGTAACATATGGTTAGATAATATAGGGTTAGGGTATAGGTAAATGACACATCGCCCAATTACCATCCCGGGCTGAAAAGAAGAACATGACTGTGTCACTGCTTACTCACAGCATGCTTGAGCTCGCCCTCAGCCTCCCCCACAGCCCAGACATGTTCCAGGGTAAGCAGGCTCTTTCATTGCTGCTTTAATTTCTCTTATAATGGATTCCTTGGTTTTTCTCTCAGTTTAGTCTTTGTCCCTTGTGTCTACTCTAACCTCCCTATGTTAAGTGTTCCTGTTATCTTACTTTCTGTTTTATTTCCAGTTTTATCGCTTCTTTGTGTATAGTGATGTGTATAACTAACTTCTTTTTGTTATCTCATCTTATTTAAGTCTCCTTTTGAGGATACAACCTGCATTCAGCTGTTACACCTCCATGCTGTGGAGGAGAAGGGTCTGGCTGCAGCCAGCTGCTCTTGTTGTGGAGAGCCATTTTGGCGTCCTCCGTCATCTGGATTGCTCTTACCTGTGTTAGCCAGTCTGGATGAGTATCTGCTGTTAGCAGCTCACTTATTGTACTGCCTGGCATTCCTGCAATGCCTTATTCAGGAGGTAGAGTAAGTCATCTACTAATCAGGAGGTTGGAGATTCAATCCCTGGCTGCTCCAGTCTCCGGGTTGCATGCCCAAGTATACTTAGGTATGTTCATTGAAGTATGACTCTGGAGCACTTTGCTTTCTTTCACTTTGAAGATGAATCTAATTCAGGAGTCGGATAAATCGGGTGAAATATATCTAAATATAAAGGTGAAATATAAAGTAGTGAAAAACAGTCAATGAAACCCTGGACCCCACAGGGTCAATGCACATATTTGTAATTCATCCATTCATTCTGTACTATATAAACAAATTTAGAAGTGCTCAATAAAGCATTACATGTAAAGACCACAAAGGACCTAACAAAGAGGTTTACACTAGCTCATTTATTTGTTAAACATATTTACCTTAATCAAAAGTCCAAACAAAACAGAGGATAAAAAGTTAGTTATTTGATACACCAGAGGTCACTAACAGGCGGACTGCGGTCCGGACCCAGACCCACAAGCTGTCCCATATGGACCTGGACCTGCAGCCAAAACACAAGGTTATGGTCTAAGAGCTGAGAGGAGCTTTTAAAGCTGAAATCGATGAATGTGTGCGTAAATGATCCCCATTATTCATAATTGGACATATGGATTTAAAATAGCTTTACTCGTGGTCAGATTTATAATAATGGCAGGATATAAAAATAACATTGAAAGTTTTCATTCAGTTTCATCCCCCAAAAATCAAAGTAAGTCCCAAAGAATGAATGAAGTAGATGTTTTTGTATGAAGCATTTAGTCAAACTGCTGATCACCAGCCTGTGCTGAGAGCGAATTGGAGACATTTGCTCCCAGCAAACTTCTGAGCAGGCAAGCTTGCTCAACAGCTATCAGTAGACACACCTACTGTTCTTTCACTCCCTTCAACAATAACACAGTCATATTCTTCACCAGGACACAGTGCACAGCTCCTGTCGTGCAGACAGTCTCACGAGTACAACTCTGAACCCTCTTCTACTACCTGACCACACAGACACAGGGTAAGTAATAATATCAGCCCTAATTATTTTGTATCAAATCTAAGCAACTTGTTAAGTTTCAGATTGTTTAAACAGAACAAAAGTAGAAGCTGGAATTTAGGTGATATGTTATTGGGCTTAAAGCCTTTTCAGTGTAGTCTGTTGTTGTGTTTTCAGAAACAAACAAACGCTGACAAGTTTGTCGTTCACCTCCAGATTTGTCTGCATTAGATCTGATAAAGTTGTTATCTCCCAGTCGTTATTCATTCAACTAACTATTAATTACACTAAAGCTATTCAAGTCCCTTCTTGAAACCTGATTTCTAATAAAACCCTCAAACAGAGAAAAGTATGAACAACAAACCATTTCTGCTTTATTTAAGAAAACTGTTCTCTCAAACAAAGTGTACCCTGTTTTTTCTCTCCCTTTCATCCTGGAACATGCAGCAGCCCATCTTTACAACAACTGTGACAGCAGCAGCATTCCAGCAGTCTGTCTTGCCTCTGTTCAGACATGTCGCTGTACAGTTTTGGACTGGAGCCGCTGTCCTGCCATACCTGGAACAAAGATAGGACCCGTAGGTGAAATACCAGAAAAAATAGTCATGCTCCATTTCCATATATAGAGTAGCTCACACATAAATGCACATATATGGATTGCATTAATGTGGTTCAGAGAAACGTTGGCAATCTTATTATCAGTACAGGAAATTGACTCAGAGAGCTTTAATGCATACATGTATGTATACACCTGGAGGTGATCTGGGCCTTTGAATAACATTGCACTTCACTACCTTTTTTTAAATGTTATATAGAAAGCACTTAGGTGTAGAAGAAATTGCTTGTATGAATGGGTGTGAACAGGTGAATGAGGCATGTTATACAACCATCAAGTACCTGCAGAGGGTCAGGCAAGTCCTGAAGAGTCAGCTGAACGGCAAGTACAAGATCCAGGCTATCAACACGTACGCCCTGCCCGTGATCAGGTACCCTGCTGGGGTAATAAGCTGGCCAAAGGGGGAGACAGAAACCACTGACATCAAGACCAGGAAGCACCTGACCATGCATGGAGGGTTTCACCCCAAGTCCAGCACCCTGAGGCTGTATGCTAAACAGAAGGACGGAGGCCGGGGACACCACAGTCCAGGATGAGACAAACATCCATGAATACATCAGTAAGATGGCCCCAACCGACCGCGTGCTCAGTGAATACCTCAGGCAGCAGAAACCCAAGAAAGAGGAGGGAGACGAGGAACCATCATGGAAGGACAGGCCCCTGCACGGTATGTACCACCGGCAGATAGAGGAGGTGGCTGACATCCTGAAATCCTACCAGTGGCTGGACAAAGCTGGACTGAAAGACAGCACAGAGGCACTAATCATGGCAGCACAAGAACAAGCTCTGAGCACAAG
>NW_005187653.1:367819-369471 GCF_000239375.1 Pundamilia nyererei | reverse complement strand
TAAAGATCTGCAGTCTGGGAGCTGAAGCCCCCCTAAGAGTCCTGTAGCATCCAGTCGAACTGAGAAGGCCAGAACTGATGGTTGTTGAATGACCTTTATTATTCCTTGCTGTGTATCAGACAACGAACCAACGTAAGAGGTAGACAAACAAATAAAACAATTACCATGTTATTTATGTAACACCATTTTAACCGCTCATTACGCTGGTCTAACCGTTTTCTATTAAACTATATAATACATATTATGCATTTCAGATTGCTCAAATTAAATCATGTACATTACAAACCTTGTTCCCCTGTCGACTGTAGCTAGAACCATTCATTTTTGTACAATTTAACCATGTTTTTCTCTCCCTTTTCTCCATTAGCATTAGTTTTCCGTTTTCTTCCATCTTTTTTGTACATCAAGTTGGTTACCGTTACATCATTCACTTCCGGTTACACAGGAAGTTACCAAAATAAAAGCACAAGCATTATATTACGCGTATATGAGTTAGCTTTACATATCCGCCATTACAGGTCCCAATCAGTCTCAGTCCACTGAACTCCACCAATGGGGCCAGGCCGTCAGCGTCCTCCAGTAGTGTCCTCCGCCACTCCGCTCTGCTTCCGCTAAACACAGTGAAGCAGGAGCACCCATCCTAACGTACCAGGGATGTCTCTATACATTTTTACAATGGGACTTACCCCACAAGTGCAGAGCTCTAAACCCCGCCCGCAGCTGCTCTGTGCCTAAAGCGTTTTAGCTGGCGTCTTGCTACCACCTGGACAAAGTCTGCCATCCATGCTTCCTATCATGTACAGCCCATCTCATCTGATCCATTCCACACTACTGATATGGCAGAGGAGTTCAGTAAGTCTGAGGAAGACGGCTCTCCACTATATCAGTAGTGTAAAATCGATTCAATAAATCTGTTTTGTGTGTGATGGGTGAGGATACCTATCAACTATAAGATTCCATGCACATATTTCTGTGTTATACCTTCGTGCAGCTGTTTCTCATATATACAGTGTCCATATCTGTCGTCCATAGGCATAGACTGGGCCCCGCAGTCTAATCGCATAGTGACATGTGCCTCCGACCGCAATGCCTATGTGTGGACCCTGAAGGATGGTGTCTGGAAACCTACCTTAGTCTTGGTACGCATCAACCGTGCAGCCACATGTGTGAAGTGGTCCCCACTGGAGAACAAGTTTGCCCTGGGCAGTGGAGCCCGTCTTATCTCTATCTGCTACTTCGAGCAGGAAAATGACTGGTGAGCAATATAAGATCTCATTTAAAAGACTTGTGTTTGGTACATAAGACGTGATGATGTTGATTTTTTGTTAGTATGATAGGAATGGTTCTAACATTCCTCCTCCACTTTAGGTGGCTGAGTAAGCACATCAAGAAGTCAATTTGCTCTACAGTGCTGAGTCTGGACTGGCATCCCAACAACATTCTCCTGGCAGCAGGGTCTGCAGACCTTCACTGCAGGTGAAACTACAACGAAACCTGTGGTCGATCTTTGCATGATGAAGACACACAATGACTGCATCTTTCTCACATATTTGCACTTCTTATTGCGACTTTCAAGCCTTTGAGTCGCCGAGCAGCTGAATAGGGGAATAATGTTGACGCGCCCGCTGTTTAAAACGTTAGTCAAAGTTCCA
>NW_005187653.1:364749-366373 GCF_000239375.1 Pundamilia nyererei | reverse complement strand
TGGTCCAGAAAGGCATACGTTTCCACTATTCTTTGACCTCTCTTTGATTTTACTTTAACTGGCACAATGGCAAGCTTACAGTCCTGTTCACCGGCCCCAGTAAGACCACTAGTCTGGATTGTAACAGGAATGTTATCTGCCTCATTATTAGGTTTGATTTCATTCTTCTCTTTGTGGTGGATATGGAGTATACTTGCATGTCGGAGGCCACAGATTTTACATGAAAGGCGTTTTCTGCATTCTTTGCTTATGTGCCCAGTACACAAACAGCCAAAACAAATGCGGTTCTTTTTAAGAAAAGAAATCTTCTCATCATGAGGTTTCTTATCAAGCAGAGCACATGACTCCAGTGTGTGTCCGCCTTTGCAGAAAAAACAAGCCTTCACAGTGCTGTGACGATCTTGAGCCTCTGTCTGATTCTGTCTCTCGACGTCAGAGACTGTTGTGGCGAAGCTACTTCCGTTAGCTTTTAGATGTGGAGAACATTTCCCTCCATTGCTGCCCTTGGCTGCTAGATGTGTTGCTGGAACGTCACATAGATTTCCAAAGATGGGATCTGTTGCAATTTTAACTTGACGCTCAAGGAAGGAAACAATGTCAATGAATGCGGCTCTGCAATGTTGCCTCTCCTGAATGTCACATGCTACTGTTCGCCATTTGTCTTTTAACTTATATGGCAGTCTTCTAATCACAGCAAGCATATTGGCAGGTGTATTTAATTCAGAGAGATCATTCATCTCTTCCATTACATTGCAGCATCCACGTAGAAACAAACAATATGCCTGAAGAGCTTTTCCATCTTCTGATCTAATCAGTGGCCGTGAGTGAACTTTGTTCAAATAGGCAGATGCAATCACATGTCCATTCCCAAAGTGCTCATACAGCAGAGTCTTTGCCTTTACATATTCAGCACTTCCAGACATATGTTGGCAGCTTTTAACAAGTTCATTGGGCTGCCCCTCGGTGTACTGTGCAAGATAATGCAGGCAGTCACCAGCATCGCCAGTCTTTGCTTCTATGACCTGTTCAAACGCACGCATAAAGGCCTGAAAATGTAAAGGATCACCATCAAAGGTTTGAATCTCCCTTTTGGGCAGTGAAGAAAGACTTTGCTGATGGACCAACATACAAGTTAATTCATTTTGTTTTTCCATAATGGACAACAGATTTTCATTGGCTACTGGAAGAGCAGCTTGTGGCTTAGGCAAAGGTGGAATTGATCCAAAAGCATCAGAAGGCCCCATAAGAGCTGGTGCAGGCCTTTCCCTTTTCATATTCTGTTGCACTGTTTTTACTTGAAGCTCTGCATTCCCAGTGATTGCATTTCTTTTTGTAAGCATCTGAGGAACAAAAGTCTCTGCATCCGCATTAAGAATTTCAAGGCTGTTTCCCTTTGTTTTAAAATTTGATTCCATTCCATTAGATTTCCGTGAAGCGATGCTCCGCATAGTGGATCCAGTTCTCAGCACGTTCACCTTTGCAACAGTTGCAGCTATATCTGCTTCAAGCTGAAGTTGTTCTTTCTTTCTCCTCAATTGTTCCTCTTGTTCTTCAAGAGAGTGTTTTTCTTTCAGCATATGTTGACGTGCGAGCAAGGCGGCCATTTCAGCTTCTGCCCTGAGAC
>NW_005187653.1:353048-363777 GCF_000239375.1 Pundamilia nyererei | reverse complement strand
TCAAGCCTTTGAGTCGCCGAGCAGCTGAATAGGGGAATAATGTTGACGCGCCCGCTGTTTAAAACGTTAGTCAAAGTTCCAAGTTAAAACTCCTTTATTTGTTATCAAATCCTTAAAATCCGTAGAAAAACAGTGATCAAAACATTCCAAGCTTGAGCGGTCAGCAAAGGTCGACTTCCCCCATCACCCACTCATTCACAAAATTTCCCTCGGGCCGTGAACAGGTGATATAGCAATCGCTATTACTGACACCACGTGACCCAAAGCTACGCCTATCCATAACAAATTTGTTTTAGACAAATCTTCAAGTCACACTGTTGCACTGGATCTTGCTCCTTGATTAACACATACTAATACAGTGGAATTTATTTTGACTTAATCACATTTACAGTCTTCTGTTGCCCTCATCAATGAGGGTTAGGATTTCCTTTGTGTAAATCCTAAGGGATGGCTGTAGCTCAGGAGGTAGTGCACGTCATCTGCCAATTGGAAGGTTGGTGGGTCAATTACTGGCTCCCCCAGTCTGCATGCCAAATATCCTTGGGCAAGATACTAACCCCCATGCAACCATTGGAGTATGAATGTGCATGAGTGTGAGAGGCATAGAGTACTTGTGTGAATGGGTGAGTATGGGTGAATGCGGCGTGTTGTATAGAGCGCTTTGAGTACTCCAGGACAGTAGAAAAGCGCTATATAAGAATCAGTCCATTTACCACAAAGTTTGACTAAGTCTAGAGTTAACAGGTGTTGGGAATTTCAGTTTAAAGCCATGATCAGGATAAAGAAGACACATTACTTTCATAGGAAAGTGTGCCAAATCATCTCTGGCAGTGCCAGTTTGACTGTTGTTTGGTGTCATTCATTGAACTGGATCATTGAAGTCTGAATTACCATACATAGCCACAACAGCCTGTTACCTCCTCCTAATGCTGGTCACTGGCTTGTTCACACACTGTTGTGGATCGGCATCCCATTCTTCAACCAGCATTTGTCTCTCTTGTGCAAACATGGCATCCAAACTGATCCCGCAAATGTTCAATGTTCAGGTCAGGACTGCAGGTAGGCCAATCGACCCACTCTCCTCCCGAGTTCTGGAGGTTTCTGGTAAACTGCGCTCTGTGGGGACGAGCACTGTCATCTTGGAGAATAGAGTTTGGTCCCGGACTGTGGAGATATGGGATTGCCTGGTTGCACAACCTCATCTCGATATCTCTCAGCATTGAAACTGCCTCCAGTGAGGAGAAGCCTCGCCACCACCATCGCACTGCCTCAACCAAAATCTCTGGCTGGTGAAGAAATCAGCTCAGTGTTCTTTGCGTCTTCACACTACCATACAATCCAACTGCTGTAGGCAGAATCTGGACTCATCGCTAATGTTCCTCCACATGTTCAAGTCCAGTGCATGTGTCGCCAGCACCACTGCAACTGGTCCTGACAGTGAAGGGCAGCCATAGCAGACCTCCTGGCTCGCCTGGCTGACAGGGTGAGGAAATGGTCTTCTTGTCGTGTCATCTTCTTGGCATGCCCACTTCACAGCCTATCTTCGACATCCTGCATTACATGGAGCTTGACCATCAGTTTATAGATGGTACTAGGGATCACGCGAATTAATGTTGCAGCTCGGTTTTGCAGAACACCAGCTTGAATTTGCCTGATCAGGCAAACATGGCATACTTGGATGAGAAGCAAACTGACTGTTGTAGCCGGTGTTGCTAGTCTGGTGTCGATTAATCACCTTATTGTCACCAGAAGCTCAAAACAAAAGTCAGTAGCAGAATAAGTTTTCAACGGCACAGCCCAAATACTCAACTCTGCTGCATAAGTCACACATTCTCCTTAAAGATGTAGCACCATTTAAGGAGAAATAAACAACTGCCATCAAGCATCAATCTGCTTTTTGTGCTAAGTTTAATTTTATACTATATTTGCTTTAACCTAATATTGTCTTGTGTAAAAATGTTTAAATAATAAAAGTAAAAAGTCAGATATGTCAAGCATGAAAGGCAACCACAAGGTTTTATGTTATAAAATAATGTCAGTACACTTGAACCAAAGATGTCTTATTCATTTTGGTTATGGGCCATACAGGCTTTATGGGTAATGAAAAAGTAGACAAAACACACTGATTCACTATTTAAGAACTAACAAAGAGATATTTGTGTTTCCCAGGATTTTCTCAACCTACATCAAGGACATTGAGGAAAAGCCCGGGCCCACTGCCTGGGGGGCCAAGATGCCTTTTGGGGAGATGATGCTGGAGCATAAAGACTGTGGTGGGTGGGTACACAGTGTTTCCTTCTCTCCCAGTGGAGACCAGTTGGCCTGGGTGGCCCACAACAGCAGCATCAGTGTCGCTGATGCCACACAGGGGAAGGAGTAAGTATTGCTACCCAACCACTTACTTCATTAATATGAGGAGTATTATTTTATTCACTTAAACATATAGCCATTACTGTAAACCTTTCCTTGTATATAGGAGTGCCACAGGTGCATGACCTTATATCATTTCACCTGTTCATCTGTTAGGGTAATCCAGCTGACCAGTGACAGCCTGCCACTGCTGAGCGTCCTCTATATCAGCCCTACTGAGATTGTTGCTGCGGTAACTATGCCCCGCTCCATGTGTTTGTCTGTGTAAATCAAAATTATTCAACTGTGTAAAGATGTAAAATCTCCATATTATCAATAGATTAAATGACTCTGAGTCATGTGAAAGGCATGTTCAAGACAGAAAGACAAAACTGAAGCCTTGATAAATAAAAGAAAAAGATTATACTAAATTGTGTCTGAGCTTTGCTGCTCCATGGCCATTGGTCACACAATATCACATTGAAAAACCGAATATCCAAAATGATCAGATATTCTTTTGTGCTTTTTCTGCACCCAGGGACATGACTGTTGCCCCTACCAGTACACGTATAAGGGCCCACGCTCTCTGGAGTTTGTGAAGAAGCTTGATATCCCAAAGCAGACCTCCAAAGGGAATATGTCAGCAATGCAACACTTTCGCAACCTGGACAAAAAGGCCACTGACGAGGAAACCGGTGACCTGGACGCACTTCATCAAAACAGCATCACGTGAGGAATACTGCTTTTTAATTTGAAAAGGCACAATAACCTTACTGAGGAGGTTCTGTTCTTAAACAACTGAGTGAAGGAAGCATGTTTTAAATATTTTATACTATTTGTCATCCTACAGCTCTCACCCACTTTATTTTCTGCCAACATTTCCAAAGCTGAGTGTTTCTTCTTCACTCACTATGTGTTAAAAGACCTCTCTCTGTTTAATCATTAGTTATTATTAATCTCTGGCTCCCAAACCAATCACAGCAGATGGCCCCGCCCCTCCCTGAGCTTGGTTCTGCTGGAGGTTTCTTCCTGTTAAAAGGGAGTTTTTCCTTCCCACTGTCGCCAAAGTGCTTGCTCACAGGGGGTCACATGATTGTTGTGGTTTCTCTCTATTATTTACAAAGTAAAGTGTGCTGAGGTGACTGTTGTTGTGATTTGGTGCTATGTAAATACAATTCAAGTGAACTGACAAATTAAAATGGAAACTGATTTTAAAACCATCATTAATACCCGTTGATCTCACTTTGCTCACAGAAGAGCATCTGTTTGTACGTGTCAGACATTTTGTCTGTCCAAATATTTTCACCTTTGTTGTCATTTCCTTTCTTAGCTGTTACTTTGTGCTCTGCAGGCAGCTGCGTATTGTATCACTGGACAAAGCCAAAGTTGTGCAGTACAGCAGCGTGGGTCTGGATGGAGCTATGGTGATCTGGGATTTTAAGGTACTGTCTTCAGTAAAAATACAAAAAGATGAAGTGGATGTAGTAATTATTTCTGAAACAATCTTTTTTGAATCGCTCTGATGATGAGAAACTGAGCAAGCTCAGCTCACTGAAGTCGGGCTTCTCGATGAAGTAAAAGTAGGATGCACACATTTAGTGCAAATTTACCAATGTTTCTTAAATATCTCACATTACAGGCTCAGACCAGTTTTCTGATTTCAGATCTCCAAAACACTCAAAGTGATTTGTCGCTGCACTTGAATGTAAATTTGAATTGTTAAATTTGTTAGTAAGAGTTATATAAACCTTAGAAGGCTGGGAAATATGAATTTCATGCCTGAGAGTATTAATGGAGATCCACACTGATAATACACTCAGGTGTATTGGATCTCTGTGCTCAGTGTTAGCCATCAGCTATAATGGAACAAGAAACACATAATTTGATGATCCTTGTGTGTCATTCAGATCTTAAAGGCTCATATGTTCTAATATGCTTTTGTTTTTGCTCTCCTTTGCAGCCCTGACTCCACATTTGTCCTTGAGCTGAGTCAGAGATCAAACACATCCTTGGTTCATTCATTCATCTGTGTTTTCCAGTAACTGGGAAATGCTGTTAGCACATGTGATTTGTGATATTTGACAAAAAACTAATTGTTTACTAAAATAAATGGGTAATGTATTGCCTGTTGTGGATCCACTGTGCTTTACATAACTTACTCTGCCAGTACATATGGAGGCCAGTGTAGCTAATCCTGTGTTATGGCTGGTTTCCTTGACTTTGGGGTTTTAGACCTGCGGTCATGTATTTGGCGCAAACTGGACTTTAAATTCAGACCCAGCACACCAGAAGTTTAAAAGCTTTATTTACAGACTAAGTGTAACTTACTGAGAACAAACAGGAGACTGGTATGGCAAAACTGACTGTGGGAACTAAAGCAGAAGCTCATTTGAGTGAGGAGAAACAATGGTAGCTGGGACTGGGAAAAGTGTGGAAGACTTGCTAAACTGTTTTGGGTACATCTGGTTATCTCACTCGAGGGAGTTCCAGAACAGAAACTTCGGAGGGATCTGAGGAGAGCCCACAGGTTTCCAGACAGGGAGAGTGAATAAGCTGTTGAGTTATAGGTAATACGGTTATTAAGGCCCCATAATACTGGCTGGACTCTCGTTGCATGGCACCATCAAGCTTGCTGTGTTGTGGGTGTCTCACACCAATGTTGACATCACATCATGTGTCGCGTGATTAGAAAATTACCTTCACTCTAGTTGGATACCTTCAAGTGGGGATGTTCTGGTGACTAATTTCTAACCATGGAAAAGAATGAGACTAAATGACAGGTCTATGGTAAACGGCCTGTATTTGTATAGCTTTACTCGTCCCTAAGGACCCCAAAGCGCTTTACACATCCAGTCATTCCCAGTCACACACTGGTGATGGCAGCTACATTGTAGCCACAGCCACCCTGGGGCGCACTGACAGAGGCGAGGCTGCCGGACACTGGCGCCACCGGGCCCTCTGACCACCACCAGTAGGCAACGGGTGAAGTGTCTTGCCCAAGGACACAACGACCGAGACTGTCCAAGCCAGGGCTCGAACCGGCAACCTTCCGATTACAAGGCGAACGCCCAACTCTTGAGCCACGATCGCCCAGGTCTATAACTAAGAGACACTCAGATATGAAGTTAAATTTGAGAACTGTTTAATTGGAGATAAATTATCTGAATTTCAGGAGTGGGACCACGCCTCCAAACAGGCCCCTTCCAGGTCTTATCTATATATGTTTGATTTCATTGGTTCAGATGTCCACTTGGTCAAAAAACAAACAATGGTCTTAGTCTCACTATCAGCCAATAGTAAGAGGCAGATAAACCATTGACCTTAGCCCCGAACTGTTCTTATTTTACGTCTTTGTGGGAGGGTTTTTCTTCTCCATGGTCTGGATGACCGACCTCTGAAATACCTGCAATAAAACTGAAATTAAAGTTATTTCTAATGGAGAAAGCCATCGCCTTTGATTTGGGTACTCATCCACACATTAACAGCTCCATATTTCTTCCAAATTGGAGCATTCTTCTACCCTACCAACATCTGGTGACAAATGACCAGGCCTCCAGTCCAAGTCCAAGGAAGAGAAGGAGGCCTCTGGACATCAGGATGGAGACCACTGTTCCCCTGGAGTTCTTCAAATTCTTATAACCAAAGGACAAACCAGCTTTTCCAACACTTCTTAACATGTCATAAGGCTGTGTTACACTGAGTCACACTTTGAGGACCATTTACAGTGCATGGAAAAGACTTCTGTCTTTTCCATGCACTGTCTTAGAGTCTTAGTCCTTCCCTGCAGTGGTGTGAGGAGAAGCATGAGGACACTCCAGGTGAGAGGAGTTAATGCAACAGGTATTTAAAAGAAATGAGACATTCTTGACGAGTCATTGTAATGTAATGTTAAACAGGTCACCTTGTTGTATTTTATGATGTTAGGTGGTCAAATTCTCTAAGAGGCAGAATAACAACAGTACAACGCAGTAAAAGAGACATATGAGTTGTAATTTGTACCTTGAAAGAATGTGATGTATAAGAGAGCTAAATTCAACAGAGTTCAACAAACTATGGAGACATTAGACACCTTTATTATTGGACTGTATGCCTTGGCTGAAAACAGCAACTATAGTGCTTTGCATGACAAATTTATCAGACATCATACAGTGGTAGGACTGAAGTAAACCTGCCTATCTGAGCTGCTGGATAAAGACTTAACTCTGCAGTCCAAAGCAGTCAACACAGCAAGGCAGTCTGAAGCCATTAAAAGTCAGCAAACTGACCTCACGGTGGATAATAACTGGGACACTGATCCAGTGACCATTACGCAGAAGATGTAAAAGCAATCACCACACAAAACCCTACATCAAACACCTGCTGAATGACGGCATGCTATAGATGTGCCAGCTTCCCCAACTATTGGAAATCAAGTAATGAGGTGACAAGATATAACTGCAGCAAGAGAGGACGCTACAGAAAGGTGTGTCCATGCTAAATGGACTGGTTCTTATAGAACTCTTTTCTACTCTGAGCTTTACATTTTACACAATGCCTCAGTCGCCTATTCCCTCAAGCACTTTTTTTTCTATGCTCTTTCTATGTAGGTGCTTCTATGTACCATTCACACACATGCATACTCTGATAGAAGCATCAGAGAGCATGTTGGGGTTAGTATCTTGCCCACTGAGACTGGTGCACGCAGGCAAATCGAACCACCTCCTCTACCATCTGAGCTACAGCCACCACAGAGCCAAATCTTCTGCTTCATCGCAAAAACAAGAATGTTCTCCCCCCCTCCTCCTCCTCTCTCCTGACATACAATCACTTGATGTCCAGCCACACCTTATCACCTTCTCCTTCTCCCACTTTTTCACATAAACACTTTAAGAAAAGTTTTAACATATCATTCCATTTCCGTCTTTTCTATGCTGTACTTAAATATGACTGGCAGGGCGTGGTCTGCGGCGCCGCTGCATGGCATCTACAGTCACGCCTCACCGGCATAAAAAGTTTTGCTTTTTGTCTGTCGTGGTTGTTGTTGGTATGTTGAGCTGGCAGGGGGTTGGCTGCAGCTGTGGTGTGAACAGCAACTGTGTGAGATTTAATAAACGATGCATAAAAGCATAAAAATGTCACCGGGTCTGCCGTGGTTTGTTACAATGACATGTCAATAATTCCAGTACATATGAGTATATCGTATGTTTCATTCAGTTTATGCAATTTCACTTCAATTAGATTTATTATTAGCTCACATGACCATTTCAGCATAACCTCTTTTTAAAACAGTGAAATACTTCATCTCACATTTTTGTTCAACACTCTGTGTTTTGTCATTTACAATATACAATATCCATTTTCTTCTATTGAATCATACATGTTAGCTGTTCTTGAAATCAAATGCAACAGGTGTGAATTTATGAAAATGGTGAGGAAATCAAAAAGCACAAGCGTAGATCAAAAAATTAAATGTCTTAACCAGATGGATGGTGGCAGAAGTGGCCCTAGCGGGACTGTCTATTGAGGACATCAAAGACATCACCAACAGGGTGATCCGAAGGGCCAGCTCTGTTCTTGGATGCCCTCTGGACCCAGTGGAGGTGGTGAGTGACAGGAGAACGGCGGCTAAGCTGTCATCCCTGTTGGACAACGTCTCCCACCCCATGCAGCAGACTGTGACAGCACTGAGCAGCTCCTTCAGTGGGAGACTGCGGCACCCACGGTGTGGGACGGAGAGATTTCGCAGGTCTTTCCTCCCCACTGCTGTCAGACTCCATAATAAAAACTTTAACTGATCAAACACACACATCCATACATATGCAATAATACTAAGTGCAATAATCTTTTCTGGCATCGTTGTATTTTTACTCAGTTGTATATAGCATTCGTATTCTATTTTTATCTCATTGTATATTTTTATTCTATTTTATTCTACTGTATATAGTATTTTATTTTATTCTATTCTGTACAGCTGTGTACTGTATTTATTCTTATTGTATTCTAATTTTTGCGTCATAACTTTTGCACTGTCCACTTCCTGCTGTGACAAAACAAATTTCCCACGTGTGGGACTAATAAAGGTTATCTTATCTTATCTTATCTTATCTTATCTTATCTTATCTTATCTATTCTGAACCATGATAACTGGGTTCGTGCTGATTGGAACTGGCTTGGCCCTGGCTAATCGGAAATTGAAGAAAGCAGTTACAGCTGTTCAAAACCCCACAAGGCTAGCTGCAATGATCGAAGGGCTGGGACGAGCTGTGAGTACTAACACTGTTCTTATGCAACGCAATGTGGGAAAGATCCTGGCGTAGCTCACGGCTCTTCAACAGGAAGTTGATACACCTGCGAACCAGTGATGGATTTTCTGTGCGTCCTAAACAACATGACCACCATGATCATCTCACTGTGGCAGGCAACTGCAAGTGACAAATAAAGGGTTTAATCAATCAATCATGCTGCTTGCAAAAATTAAGTCTTGAAAATGAACAAACTCCATGCTCGGATTTCCAAGCTAAAAGACATTCAGGAGTGCTCCATACTGTGTTTCTGTGAAACCTGGCCGGGGGAGAGGACACCTGATACGGCAATATCACCAGATGGCTATATGGTGTTCAGAGCGGACCAAAGCTGTACGGGCACCGCCAAGAGCCGCAGCGGAGGAATTGCCGCCCTCGTCAAGCAATCATGGTGTACTGACTGTAAGATTACTTCAAAATCCTGCCCTGAAAATGTGGAATTTCTGACTGTGAGGTTAAGGCCTTTTTACTTGCCTGGAGAACTGGAGTGCATCATTGTGAGTGTTGGATATAAGGAGGCTGAGATGAGGGGGCTGCACGACATGATAAATGAGCATGAAAATTAACATGTTGACTTGGCCCTGGCTGAATTGTTCTGGGAGACTTTTATCGTTGTCATTTCCAGAAAAATATGCCTGAACTGCATCAGTTTGTAACCTTCCCACCAGGGGAAATAAATCACATCTACAACGAAAAGCTCAAGACAAAGCCCGTCACAGTCAGGACTATTAACAACTGGACTGACAGTGCAAAAGCCAGCCTGCAGGGCTGCTTAGAGGCTACAGGTTGGAGCATCTTCAAAGGAACAGCTAACGACATCCACGAGTACACAGAGACTGTGAGCGACTACACAAACTGGTGTACGTCTGTTTGTGCCCCTCCCAGGACTGTGCATAGGGTCCCCAACCAAAACCCTGGTTTAATGGAGACATTAAACTGAAAATCAGGGAGAGGAGGGAGGGCTTCAAGGCAGGAAATCAGGTGGAGTAAAAGAGAGCCTGCTACTAACTGCAAAAACCATCAGAGCAGCAAAGAGGCCCACTCAGAAAAGCTTAAAGGCTAATACCTGAACAACAACATACGCAGCATGTGGCAGGGAATTCAAGCTGTCACAACCTACAGGGGGACCACAACAACCACAGACCCCTGAGACACCACCCTTCCAGACAGCCTCAACACCTTCTGTGCCAGGTTTGACAGAGTGAACACAGACACTCCATCAAAGACCTCCTGTGACCCCACAGATGACACACACACAGGTCCTGAAAGCTCTGAATAAGGGGAATCCCTGCAAGGCTGTGGGACCCTGGGAGTTCCTCCCAGAGTACTGAAGGCCTGTGGGGAACAACTAGCTGGTGTGTACTCTGACATCTTCAACCTGTCACTTTCCCACGGATTTTTAAATCCTCTATCATCATACCAGTTCCCAAAAGACCAGACACCTCCACTCTGAATGACTTCAGGCCAGTGGCACTCACACCAGTCGTCACATCAATCACATGGTCCCAGACACTATACACCCCCTCCAGTTTGCATACTGTCCCCATCGATCAGTGGATGATGCAACAGCAATAGCCCTGAAACACGTTTGGCTCTCGGCGAAGGCGGTCGCACTTTTCTCCTCTCCTCCTTCCCCTTAGCTTCCCTGCTTAGCCTCTTGTGTCCTTGTCTTGTCTTGTGTTTTTACTTTCCCTGGAACAATCTCTCACAGTCGGTTTCTAAAACCTAAAAGAGAATTATGGATTTGATCAGCTGGTCTCTGGATGCTATTGACACCCTTTTCTCAACAAGAAGTCTGGGCTCAGGAGAAAGCCCTCCGCAAAGCCAGAACATCTTACTATTCATCACTGATTGAAGAAAATAAGAACAACCCCAGGTTTCTCTTCAGCTCTGTAGCCAGGCTGACAAACAGTCAGAGCTCTGTTGAGCCAACAATCCCTTTAACGTTAACTAGTAATGACTTCAAGAACTTCTTCACAAATAAAATTTTTATCATTAGAGAAAAAATTACCAGTAATCATCCCACAGATGTAATATTATCTACAGCTACTCTTAGTACCATTGATGTTAAGTTAGACTCTTTTTCTCCAATTGATCTT
>NW_005187653.1:347262-351131 GCF_000239375.1 Pundamilia nyererei | reverse complement strand
AGGCTGCCGGACACTGGCGCCACCGGGCCCTCTGACCACCACCAGTAGGCAACGGGTGAAGTGTCTTGCCCAAGGACACAACGACCGAGACTGTCGGAGCCGGGGCTCGAACCGGCAACCTTCCGATTACAAGGCGAACTCCCAAATCTTGAGCCACGATCGCCCCATGTCTCAGTTTATCTGCATGATAAAGAAATGCTGCTGTGGTTAATGAAAGAAATCTGTTTGCTCTTTGAACTTAAAATATAAGAAATTAATATATAAAATTACTGATAATTCTGGTAGCTCATTACCCAGACTGCCCCATAAATATAAAGTGGAACGTCTGTTTTTAATTCACAGAGAATGTCCTATTATATGTTTTTATTTTGATGTGGATACATTGTAAAAAAAATCCTGACATTTCTAAATTTAAAAAGATTACATGTCGTTCATGCAACGTCCTTAAGTGTAAGAGGAGTCATATGGGGATGCTGTGATCCTGTGGTCCTTCTCTGCATTTTGTAGGACATTCACCTAAACTGAACTTGCTTCCAGAACAAAGGCCACCTGAGCAAAGGCATCAATATTGTTTTCTCTAATAATCTCTAAGTTCTGAGAATTTGCTCCTTCTTCTTTCTGTGTTTGTTTTTCTGACACTTTTCAGAAATAATACTGACTGAGGTCTCAGAGTGTCCTGAAATATATTATAACAGTATACTATTACAGGCCATTGTTAACGGGTCTAGGGTGAACTGTTAATAAAAATAAAGATTGTGTTGTAACTTAGGTACAGTGTAGTATATAGTATTCTAACAGGTATGACTAAGCAGTTGTGATACTGTAAGATAAGCCACATGATACTGTGATAATAATCCACTGTTGCAGAGTACACTGTGCACTCACAGAAGTGAACTCTATGGTTTCCTCTGGTAGCTATAACTCTGCCTCTGGCTTCGTTGAAACTATAGTATGTCAGCTGAGATCGCTATTATGTGGACTCAAACAAAGAAGGTCTCTTTCTCTGGATTTTCTTACAGCACAGCCAGTTCCAGTTCATTTAAACAGCATTTCATGACTCAGATTTTCATGCACAAAAAAAGTGCAGATATTTTTAAGGGGTCTTTGAAACATGGATGATCTTCTATTGTCAATATGTAGATTCACTGCTTTTATCGAATATTCCTTGTGTCATTTCAAATGACTGTAACAGCTCCTGACAGTCCTCTGGCAGCTCTCGCTGTCGTATAACGCTGTGGCAGGCAGGAGTAGGACCCAAATACAGGACTCACGAGCAACAAAGGGATGAACTCAGGGAGGCAGCTTTAATGCTATATCAAAACTCAAATAATACGAACAGGGGAAAAGAAAAGAAAACCTAAACAGCTAGAAACTGGCAAACTAAGAACCTAGCAGGGTGCGCTGACTTCTGGTGGAGATGGAGCTGGACCACGCGATGTGAACACCTCTGGCACAGACAGAGCTAGCTGTAGCTGTGCAGGACGCACAGCCAGCTCAGGATACTTCTCAGGCACTGACAGTAATGAGGAGTCTGTAGCTGGCTGGATAAGCTCGCCCGAGCTCCCAGCAGATGATGCAGGAGGCTAGGTTGGCTCACCTGAGCTCCCAGTGGAGACAGGTGGCTGGGACGGCTCTGCTGAGCTCTCAGCAGTGGCAGATGATGACTGGACAGGCTGCAAAACCTACGGGGGTCCAGAGGCCCCAGGTTCAGCCTCTGGGTAGGCTGCTTCTCCGAAACACTGTTTACACCGTCCGAGCTGCTAATCAGTCCCTGTAGTGATAACTCGCTCAGAAGGAGCAGGACCTCTGTTGGTCTTCCTTGGTCTCTTGTGCTCTGAGGGCCTCTGCATGTCTGGAGTCTTGTTCTCCTCCATACCTGCTTCATGCCCTGGAGGACGGGGCTGTGGCCCCCCCACACCCTTTTTGGCTCCTACCTCAAAGCACACTGTGCGCTGTCGATCTTACCTGCTGCACAATAATGTTTAATATTTAGTATTTACTGTTATATTCACATAGATCATCGCAATTATGTTGTTTATTGTATTGCTCTCTTTTTCTGCTTGTTTTCTCTTTGTTCTTTCTCAACAGGTGATCCAGGTGATTGATAGATGTATTTTTTGTCTGTTTTTGTTTTTTGCCCTTTATCACCGTTCCTCTTCCCTGCTGTTTTTCTTTCCCCCTGTCATGTCTGTCCCGTGTGTAGCAAGTGAAAATAAAATCAAATAAACAATAAAAGCAAAGGTCAATCAAATGGACCAATGCGGCAAGGCTGGGATGGTCCGTTTGGTAAAGTAAATCCGTTGGGCATCTTTCTTTGCCTTTAGACAACAATTCTGATGCAAAAGAGCCAAACGGGACAGGCAGGAAAAGAAAAAGAAAAGAGAAAGAAGAAGGAGCAGGATGAAAACAGTCTATAATGTCATTAAACGTGGTATAAACAGTCTCTGTAGAAATAATTCCAAGCTTGGAAACACCAGGAAGAAAGGTGTCTTTTATTTAGGCTGAAGAGCAGAATACAAAAGCTTACGCAAAGGAAAAACACAACTTACTGAAAACCAGAACACTACTATATAAACTAGGGGTATGAAACACTGGACCAGGAGAAGTGACTTAACGCTGTGACAAAGAGAGACTGAGATAATGAGAGAGCTGGGAACACAGCAGGGACGAATCAGGATTAACAAGACAGGCGATTTTCGGCAGGGCACTGAAATTCGTAATTCTCGGGAGGGTTGGCATGTATGGTCTGCTCTGACACCTGGGACTGCACAGGGCTGGAAGAGTACACCAACAGAGACTGTTAGGATCATACATGCCAACCCTCCCAATTTCAGTGCCCCTCCCAAAAATCTCCCGGCGCCACCATTCTCTTGAATTTCTCCCGATTTTCCACCCGGACAACAAAATTGAAACACAATATCCCAGAATTCATAGCACGGCTCAGCCAATTCCAGTTTCCAACAATGGCGTCAACTACTTAGTTTTAACATTAGTCTTATTTCTCTTTCTGGGTCGCAAAATAAACTTTTAACATATTTTCAGGCGAGAATGTAGCTGTGAGAACAGCGAACTCCCGGCACATCGTTTTCAAACCCCCCAAGGTTAAACATGATAAGTCATTTAGATAAAAACGTTTTGTTTGGGGTTTTTTTTAGCTTTTTTCAGTGTTTTATTTGTTTGTGAATAAATCGGTTTGGCGCAGATTAAAGTTATTAGATTAGATTAAATAAAACTTTATTAATCCCTCGGGAGGGTTCCTCTGGGGTTTTCACACAGCTGAATAAACTGGTCATATTTTAGACAGCCAGGAGCAGACGGCAGAGTTTCACTCCAAAGACAGCTCGTGACGTAATTCCTAAGGCTAGACCGCCCAATTTCATAGTCGCTCACTTCCGGCTTTCGGAGGACCTGGCCCACTACATTGTGGAGGCCGGGTCCTCAGGAGGATGCACCCTCTGAATTTGGACATCCCCGCTGTTTCCGGCCAGACAATAATAACGGTGAAATTTAATTTATTTTATCTGATAAATAAACACTGTAAAACTCAAGTTTTTTGTATATGTATGTATATGTATACCCCCCCAACAGTCCTGTTGACTAATTCTGAGGTCTGAAGGTTTTCAAGTATTGTTGCATTGGATGAAACTTTATTAATCCCTCAGGTGGCTTCCTCCGGGAAATTCAGTTTCCAGTAGCACAGCACCGACAGAAGTTGCATGTTACAGATACAGTAAGGGGAATGATAGTAAGGATGTGCGCACAAATACACCATATACAGTGGGGCAAAAAAGTATTTAGTCAGCCACCGATTGTGCAAGTTCCCCCACTTAAAATGATGACAGAGGTCAGTAATTTGCACCAGAGGTACA
>NW_005187653.1:344023-346436 GCF_000239375.1 Pundamilia nyererei | reverse complement strand
GGGTGGAAACATCATGCTATGGGGCTGTTTTTCTGCCAAGGGGACAGGACGACTGATCCGTGTTAAGGACAGAATGAATGGGGCCATGTATGGTTTATCAGTCTGTCCTGGACAGACTGATAAACCCAGTCTGTCCAGGACAGACTGATAAACCCCCTGCTGTAAATCATCTGTGGGAGGGCTGATGGGACAGGAACAGGACTAGAAAGAGACAGCAAGCAGCAGCTGAGACATGGGGAACAGGGGGAGAATGGGCTGATCTCCCTTTCTCTTTCCATCTAAAACATCTTGATCAGCAAAGTGGGACTTTTTCAATGTTGGAGAAAGTACTCAGATCTTTATAGTAAAAAGTATGAAGGGCGGTGTGTACGTGTCAGATCCAGAATGTAAATAAATGAAATAAATGTCAGTATTTGTTTTCTGCAGTTATATGAAACATGGTGTGTTTTGGATTAAAATTACTGCTACATCTGACTTAAGACAGTTATGACAATATTTTCTCACTTCATAAAAGGAATATTTAATTTATTCTTCTGCTTTTTATTTTCTTGGAAACACTAATGCACTTCCTGCTATCTCCACTTCCTCTTTTGGGAGGAAATGGAGGCAGCTTATTCTACTAGTCACTACCCAGAGCTCATAACCACAGGTGATGGTAGGTGATGGTAGGAACGAGTAAATCCACTTCCATGTTCAGCACTCTCTCACAAAAATTAGGTACAGGATCCACATCACTGTGGATTTAGGAGTTTCTTACATTTTTCACACCATCAGTCAATCTCACATTTCACTCTACGCCCACTCATGAACAAGACCCAGAGACACTTGAAGTCCCAGGCTTGGAGTGGTTACTCATCTCTGACCTGGAGTGGGCACCCCTCCCTTTTCTGGCTGAGAACTGTGGTCTCTGACGGGGAGACTTCCTGACACTTCACACTTACTACAAACCAAAAATAAAATGAGTCTGAGTTACTGCCGGCAGTACTACGGGTGGGGACTGAATGGCCTATAACAATGGGCAAGAACCCCATACTTCTTAAGCACCTCCCCACAAGACACAGTTACATGCCTTCTCCAAATCCACGCTGGAAAACCACAATGTTCCTCATAAATCTGAGGTTCGACTAAAGGACTCTCTCTCCTCTCTAGTATTCTGGCATAGACTTTTCTGGGGAGGCTGGGAAGTGTGATCCCCCTATAGTTGGAGCACACCCTTGAAACCAACAGGGAAACATACATTTGGGTACACTCGTTCTGCCCAACATCTTCTCCTACCATCTAAACCAAGTCACCACCAGAAGGTGATTAGTTGACAGACAGTTTTGGAAACTGTGGCTCGGCATGTCAGGGCCTCTACCCCCCCTCAAGAAATACACTGAGCAAATAAATGTTAGGTAGCTAAAAAGGTGGACTCAGATAGCAGAACACACAGACACACCACTTCACGGGAGTTGCAGTGAAGTGTATTTACAGATCCGGGGCATGCTGGAAAGACTGGCAGCGAACTTGATCAATCTAAGTGAGGAGGACAGAACAGTGAAAACATTTGCATAAATGAGAGTTGGAAAGCTTACTTGGCATAAACTGAAATACGGGTGGAGGTTTCCCGTAATCGGAGGTGGAGGCACGTAACGCGAAGGCGGAGTGCAGCACAGGTGGGTGAGACAGATCTCCGTTCTGACCGAGGACGGGGACAATCTCCAGGGGCTCAGACAGGGGGGCGGGCAGCATGGCAGGTTGATGGAAACGAAATCAGGCAAGGAAATGAATCATGAATAATGGGCAGGTCGTTGGCTCCAAGCTTGAGAGTTTACAAACACTTAACCACTCGTGGAAGTGACAATACTCTGACGCCAGGCGTCGGCCACGCAGCTCCTTAAACACTCCTGATGATGACACCTGATTCACCGCAGGTGTGCCGGGATCCTGCGAATCATCACCCCACCGGACTGTGCCGAAAAAGGAAAGCAAACACGAAACACCACACATACACACCCCAGCTCCTAATAACATAACACGAGGGCTAGAGGAACATGCACAGGAACTTAAACAGATGAACTGAAAAAAGGACATGATGAGATAGTGACACAATTTATACACAGAGTAGATAGAGAGAAAGGGTATTTAGGCGAAGTGGAGATAGCTGTGGAGAACAAGACACAGGTGAACCAAGTCAGAGCTGATGAGACGAGTGAAGCAAAACTAAGAGCAAAGTGCAAAGTACACATCAACAAAATAAAGAAGGACTTGTGAACACTGGGGGGTAATCCAGAAGGCAGGTTTAGCTAACAACGCCAAATTTGTTGACCGTGAGATGTGGGAGAGACCGGTGAGTACACAGCTGAACATAATCTGGCTAATGACACAAGACGAGCTGACACAGGAAAAGCAGGAAGTGAGAACATGGAAGTGG
>NW_005187653.1:335793-341176 GCF_000239375.1 Pundamilia nyererei | reverse complement strand
AGAGCTCTGACTTTTTGTCAGCCTGGCTACAGTGCTGAAGAGAAACCTGGGGTTGTTTAGAGAGCGTCTTTTCCGTGCATGTCAGTTGGCCCATGACAATTTGGAACAAACTCAAGGCAACATGAAAGCCCAGTATGACAAAAAGATAAAAAGATGGTGGTCCGACATTTTGCACCTGGTGAAAAAGTTCTGGTGTTTCTTCCTTTAGTTGGGTCTAACCTCCATGCTCAGTTTTCTGGTCCTTATGAGGTGAACAAAAAGATAAGTGACACTAGCTGTGCAATAAAAACTCCTGATGAAAGAGAAAACTGAGGGTTTGCCACGTTAACATGCTTAAACGCTATGTTTCCAGAGAGGACGCGGCAGCTGAAAAAACCTCTCCCATAGCGCCTGTCTCTGTGTGTTCGGCACCACCATTGTGTGTTTTGCAAGATGATGACTTGATTGACAAGAGCAGTTGTATGCCGTTGGCCCATTTGCGAAACTCAGAAGTGTTAGAGAACTTAGAATCGTTTCTGTCGCATCTGTCAGATTCCGCCCGCAAAGATATCCTTGATCTGATTGAAGCTAATTTGCTGCTTTTCTCTGACCATCCTCAGCAGACATCTGCGCTCTTTCATGATGTCGTTGTGGAAGTTGATAAGCCAATAAAGCAACATGCTTATCGAGTAAATCCAACCAAGCAGATTTTAATGCAACAGGAAGGTTAATGCAGTCACAAAACCTGATTCTTTTCCTCTCCCCAGAATGGAGGACTGCATTGATCGTGTCGGCTCAGCTACATACGTCACTACATTAGACCTGTTAAAAGGGTATTGGCAAGTCCCGTTAACCCCCAGAGCCTCTGAAGTCTCCGCGTTTGTAACTCCAGATCATTTCCTCCAATACACTGTAATGCCCTTCGGGTTGTGAAACGCACCTGCAACATTTCAACGTCTGATGCAGAAGGTATTGTTTGGAGTGAAGAACTGTGAGGCATACTTGGATGACATTGTCATTTATTCTCCAACCTGGTCAGAACATCTGGAAACGCTCTCTGAGGTGTTTCAAAATCATCCCGTTTTTGTGAATCTTCTCTCACATTAAACCTCTCTAAGTGTGAGTTTGGTAAAGCCACCATTACTTATTTAGGGAAACAGGTCGGACAGGGGCAAGTGCGCCCTGTTGCTGCGAAAGTACAGGCCATTGTTGATTTTCCTGTCCCGCAGACAAAAAGAGCTCTGCGTCGTTTTTTAGGAATGGCCGGTTTTTATTGAGGGTTTTGCAGAAATCTTTCTGATGTGGTTAGTCCCCTAACTGATCTTGTTAGCCCCTTAAAGCCTTTTATTTGGTCTCTAGCATGTCAGGTGGCATTCGAGTCTGCCAAAGCATTGTTGTGCAGTGCACCAGTGCTAGCTGGGCCTAATTTTGAGCGCCCTTTTAAACTAGAAGTTGATGCCAGCTCGTGTGGTGCAGGCGCTGTTCTGTTACAGGAAGATGGTCACGGCGTAGATCATCCCGTCTGCTACTTTTCAAAAAAATTTAACAGACACCAGGCCCATTATAGCACCATTGAAAAAGAGGCTCTTGCCTTACTCCTTGCGTTAAAGCATTTTGAGGTCTATGTCGGGTCAAGTGTGCTGCCTGTGCAGGTGTTTATCGATCACAACCCACTAGTGTTTCTTTCCCAAATGTGCAACTCCAACCAAAGACTTATGTGCTGGTCCTTGTTATTGCAAGATTTTAACTTGGAGATCAATTACAAGAAAGGGAAAGAGAACGTGTTGGCTGATACTCTGTCTAGAGCACTTTCTCCTTGAATTAAACATTTTGGGGGTAATGTTAATTCTTGGGAAAGGGCGTGTTACGACTGTGATCATAATCATATGTAAATTTGAGTGTGCAGGTGCTCCTCCGTGGTTGGTGCATCCAGGGTGGATGGCTGGCACCGATTGGCTTAGGACCAGGAGGCAGCGGATAAGAAGAGAGCGCCGGGGACTGCCACTTCATTCATCCTCAGCCCAACCCAACCGGCAGACCGTTCACTGTGTCACTATGTTACCATGTTGGTTAATGTAAGAGCATGTAGGGGTGGGCCGCCTTTTTGTTTGATCAGTTTTCTCCTGTTTTTGTTAGGCAGGGAGGAAAGTGATTGTTGTTTGGTTTAGTTCTTTTGAGTAGGTAAGTTGTGTTTATTCCTGAGATAGGCTACCTTTTGTTTGTTGTTTTGGCCTTGGGTTCACCCTGAAGTTATGATATGCTCCTTTCCTTTGTTTAACTGCACTTATTGTAAATAAATCACTGTCACAAAATATTAAGTGTGTGACGTGCTGCTTGGGGCTGGACGGGGATGGATCACCCTTTATGTTGTGGTCTGGCCGCACCTAGACTAGCTATAACAGTATGTATGCATGTATGTATGTGTTAGTAATGTTTTAAATCCAGCCTGCAGACAGTCTGTGCTCTAAAGATTTCATCTTAAAATATGTTTGCAGATTGAGGACACATTTGGGATGGTGTCTGAAATTATGTCTTGACATACTTAATTCGACAGCACAAAGACTGAGAGGGGACAATAGAGAGTGAGAGAAATGGAGAGAGCTGTATGAAGACAGCAAACAGAGAGAGATTATAAAGAAACAGGTACCTTTATGGTCACAGTCAACAAACGAGGAAAGACAGTTATTCCAGACCATGAGTTTGCCACAGGGCCTGCTGTTAGTTTGGACGACTAGAAAAAGTTTTCTCCTGTGAGTTGTTGCCTCCTCTGAAAATGGCTGTGTATGTAATGACTGACACTTGAGCTTGAAATGTTCTTTAGATGACAAGTCACGGACTTCAGACTTGCCTTAACTGTCATCTGAGGATGATGAATGATAGCAATAAAACTCACTTTGTCAGTTTTATTCTAGATAACAGCAGCAGTGTAATCCAAAGATCATGCAATAATTATCCTTTTATGAAGAACACAATGAAAATATAGAATATACAGTATAAAGTAGACCACAAAAACTGACTGGGTCAAATCAAAAACACATTTAAAAACATACCTCCTAAAGCATCAGCAGATAAGCTTATCTGACAGCTGGCTTATCCCACTAAGGTAAACTCATTAGCTCAGTGGAGCTACTCTGTGGAGAATTAACCAATGCCTGTTTGCTTTTTGGGAGCACATTTTTAGTGAAGGTGGACAGGTCTCGTTTAGAAAACTACCATGTGTATTCACATGGTATTATGTGGATTAATTGGTGCCACGATGGGACTCATGGTTTTGAAGAGAGCTGAACATGAAAGGAAACAGAAAAAACACATAAGCAAGACTTTGTGCTACTGTGCATTTTTAAATCAAGGCCTTAGAGTAGGGGTGTCAAACTCAAACACACAGTGGGCCAAAATTCAAAACTGGAACAAGGTCGCGGGCTAACGTTAATATTTATTAAATATATTTATTCCTCCAGATATAAGAATGAATCTTTTCTTATGGACACGTTTTGCTGAAAAACTGAATATGGAACAAGCAAAGCTTAATACTAAACAATATATATATTAGCTGTATAATACCAGTAGGCCAGCTCTGATAGTAATTTGGTATGGCTTCGCGGGCCAAATGTAATTAGGCTGCAGGCTAAATTTGGCCCACGGGCCAGAGTTTGACACCTATGCCTTAGAGTCTGGACAAAGAGTGGAATCCAGGATCTTTGAAGTCCAGTGAGACGTTTCTGATGATTTGGAGTCCTATGTCATTTGCTTGTGTTGGTAGTGATTGGTCAGCACTTCCATCTGCTGACAGGATTTATGGAGATGCCAGCAGGATTAGCACCTGCCCATGGTGCCAAAAGTATTTATGAATGTTCTGCCAACTCACCTGGCCTCAATGCCATCAAAGACCTATGAGGTATTGTGAAGAGGAAGATGGGAAGCACAAATGCCAATATACAGACAACTCAAAGGCTGTAATCAATATCAATAACACTCCCACAGTGCCACGAGTTCTTTGCCACACTGCATGGATAAATGAACTATGCTGTGATCCATGACAGTTTACCTTTTGGAGATCCATGCATGTATAAAACAAAACCTAACACACATTTGTGCTTATTTATTTAGCATATAGCAGCATGTTTGTCACGGTGTACAAGGTGGACTCACACGCTGGACTCCGGGGATTGATGCACACAAGAGAATGTATTAATGAACAATGTCCCATGAGTGTATATACAAAGGTGAGAGGGGCAGGGCTCCGGGGGAAATCCAGGTGAACACTCTCGTCTCTCTCCAAACAATCCAAACACGAATCCACTCGGACACTCGTCACTCAGGGAACACCGGGGAAACAGTCCAGAGGGTCTGCACACCAAGAAACGCTCGTTCGATTCCAAACACACAACTACATGGAAAAACACTTGCTGGACGCTCGACTTTCACTGACGTGATTCTCACAACGATCCAGCGAAGAACAGCCGTTGCTTCCTGGCTTAAATGCCATCCACACTGATGAGGCACAGGTGTTTCCTCCTCCGAGGGCACGAACCCGTAATGAGTTCTGCCCTGGCGAGAGAGAGAGCGAGCGAACTAGAGAGAGAGAGAGAAACAGCTGATCAGCGACCAGCTGAACCTCCAGGCCGTGACAATGTTGTAGTTTCTGGATTGATTACCCAGTGTTCTGAGTTTTGTGGGTTCATGATTTATTTAGTGTTTCATCCTTTGAGTATAGTATTGTTTCTTAGCACTTGGTGGTTATCCATGTTCTAGTTTTGTCTGAATTTTAATATCTGGATTTTTTTTATCATGTCCTGATAACATTAGAGGTGTACTGTCCTGTTCACATTTCTGTACGCAAAGGTCTGGACTGGGACAAAAAAATTAATCAGCCTCTGCATTTTTTGTACAGCACACTGTGATCAGTCAACACAGTGCAAGTAAAGTAAAATAATAACATTATTTTCTCTTTAAAAAAGATGCTTTAGAAGGAAAAATGCTCCTAATTTTACTACTTGGTGCTGGTGCAGCAGCCGACAGCTAACGTGTTGGTTAATTTGACACATTTTGCTGCATGTCTTTCTAGCTTCTAGTCAGCTTTCCGTTGTTTATCCACCTTTATCAACCACTTCTTCGACAGTAAACTGCATGAGCACACAGTGAAGGTAGGGGAAGGGCTGGTTGTGTTTGAGTGTCAGTAATGAAAATAAGGACTGCTGCCAGTGCTGCAGCTTCCAGTCAACCTGGCCCACAGCCCGTGTAATTATATTGAAAAAAAAGAGTTGCATTGCCCCATCAGCAGTGGCGTGTCTAGAAAATTTTTGTTGGGGGGGCCAGGTAGATTTGGAAAAGGGTGGCAGATGTAATTGGCAGATAATGTTTAAAAAAAAATTCTACCAACCGTTAACCATAATTCAATAACCCT
>NW_005187653.1:318758-333476 GCF_000239375.1 Pundamilia nyererei | reverse complement strand
TGGCACCTGGGGTGGCCAGTCTGGTTGGGGGGGTGGCCTGTGCCCCCCAGCTGGCCACCCCGCTGGACACGCCACTGCCCATCAGCCCTCGCCAGCTGTGCCAGATGATTACCAGTCCATCCGTGTGGATTGTTCTACAGCAAGTCTACATATTTTCTCAGTACAGCCTTGAAGTTATTCAACCTTAAGCAACTCTAGCTTTAAGATAACCATTCGAACTACCCGTTACCAGTGGGCAAGTCCAAGTAATGTCCAGGCGACTGGACTTCTTCAAGCTTGTTGACATGAACTTAAAGTCCAGTTGCCTTCTTTCTAAGCTGTTTCATTTTGGTTTTAGCTGATATTTTAGACCCAGTGTGTAGAAACTGTACAACCCAATTTACATTTTCTCAGGATGAATCAAGTTGACTTGAATCTTAAAAAAAGTGACACTTTGAAATATACTAATATAAAATGATCTCTAATCACTGACATCAGTGACGCATGAACAGTTATGCAACTTCTCTAATCAGAAACATAATCACGTTGGACTTCAGGCTTATGTTACGTGATTGCCCCGTTTGGAAGTGAAACGCACACCAGCACAATCCTTTCTGAATATAAAGTCACAAATACAGAGGGCACTAAGGGCTTTCAGTTGTTTTCAGTATAGATGATCCTCAGTTTTGAATTAAAGATTATTCCCTGTTTGGTCTTGACAGTTCATGTGGAAGAAAGAAAAAGACATAAATGTAGAAAAATACCAAAGGAGGCAGAGCTAGTCCTGTATACCTGGAAGGATATTTAACATTTGACTGGTTTATTAAGCTAATTAGACGTTTTAACAGACCTACAGTGAAGACCACACACAGGACTGCTGCATAGACATGAAAAGTAATTCCAACGTGACATTACAGTAGTGACAAACTACACATTGCACACCACAGGTGATAGACCGCAAAATCAATGTTCAGTGTAAGGAGTGTGGGGAAAAAATGCCATAAGAGCAGCTTCAGCATGTCCTGGCATCAGTTTCCCAGGTCTTGAGTTTGAGCACCATTCTTCTACAAGATATCCCCATGGTTGCTGTTTTAATGATAGTAGTTGTCTAACCTCTAAGTGACTGAAGTCCATATCATTTCATTCACATGGCTCCTGATCAAAATATCCATTGAGTGCTTGTGCTTCATGTATGGAACATTGTCATCTTGCAATGAACTGCTTCCATGAAGATCCTTTTATTGTGGTGGGGTATTCATGAGGGACTAATTTTACAGTGGAGGGACAAAGAAACTCAGGAGCCAGTAAGTGATGTGGAAATCAAGAGAGGAAATAAGGCAACGACGGTGTTTTGGAGAAAAACAGACTAAATACACTGTGCCTTTGAGCACTTTCTGTCACAATCACACTACAGTAGGTGCATTTTGGGTTTCAGTATATTGTCCTAGGACATTTCTGTATTATTGTCAGGGCTTTACCTTACAGTATAAAGCGCCTTTAAGCAACTGTGTTAGGAATAGAACTGAATTTACTGAAAATCAATGATCAATCAAGCCACCAACGTTCTGTTTGGTGCTTTGTTGATGGTGAGCGGTAGTTGCCCTCGATAAATGTTTAATAAGGACAACGCAACAATATGAGGTAAAATAAAAGGCAGTTAACTCCTGCTCATGTAGACATCTAGATACTCAACCAAGGCCTCATCAGGTAGGCTGTTTTGACAAATTCAACCAAACTGACATAGACAAAAACATTTCCTAACGATATTTGTTCTATTTAGTTTTGTAAGCGCATGTTGTTGGTTTCTTTAGCTGTCATTTCCCCATTTTTTAATTTTTTTTTTCAGTTTTTTCCCCAGTAAAGATGATCATTTGTAACATTATCACTGCAACATACATTATCAGTGAAGACAAATATTATCTGGATCTTTCCAAATGTCCTCTTTGTGGTAACAGAGTTTTGGGTGACAACACGTTTCCTTCAAATCCTTCTGTGGGAATCTATTTTTCTTGGAGCAGGGTTGGCTTTGTCTGGGGTGTCCTATCAGATTTTAGGGCTGGACCTTGTCTTTCCACACCTCTGTATCACACATAAAAGTATTTCAGGTCAGGGCACCTCTTTCAAATAAGTCAAAGGATTTGTCACAGCTAAAAGAAAGGTGAGTTGTTCATTATTTATAACAAAAAACCGGCAAAAATAATGCTGATACTCATCAACCATCCTGAAATGTGAGTGGTTAAATCATAACTAAAAATATCTAGTGTATCTTGGAACTGCTTGGCAGTTTTTTCACAGCACTTTTACTTTTTCATTATTCAAGTTTTACTTGAGTAGTGGAAAAAACCGAATGATTAAAAAATATCAGGATGTTCTCTTTGTCTTTTATGCTTCCACCAGTACCAACCACAGTTTGTGGGTCGGTCAGAGGCGTGCAACATTTATGCATTACTAACTAAATGAGGACTATTTATCAAATATCTGCTGAACTAGAAAGCTGCGTCCCTTCTACTGATTAAGAGTGGAACAGGTTTGTAGTTATTGTAGTAATCTATAAATGTTCTAAGCTCGTGGTGCTGAGTTAATGGTGAAGAAACAAACACGTGTGGGAAGAAGCCTTTCGGTCCTCTGATGCTCGTATTTCTTCTATTTGCCTCAGTTTGTTGGCCATATACATTATAACACGACTGTCTTATTCGGAAAACCAACACACACACACACACACACACAGACCTCCAGCCCGACTGGTACAAACCTCCTCCCAACTGGAATAAACTTGTTTGTGGCAGCCGCGCGCTTCGCGGGCTTGTAGCGCGCGCCATGATTTGCAGCGATGTGCGATAAAAAGCGTCTCACACGAGGGAAGCTTTATGTGAAAGTACGCGCAGGTCTACCATGTAAAAGCCATTCATGTGCTTAATGTGTTAAACCGATAAACACTGACCGTGGGCTCGTGTGTCGTGGTGATTTATTTATGGCTGTGAATCTCAAACGTACCCTCCAACGCACCTCATCCACTAGGAACAATTAGCTCAGTCTGCAGCGTTGTTTTTCACGGTACCGGGCGCGGCGCCGGTCTGCAGGCACTACGCGACGTTCTGTGTCGTCAGTTATGTTGCACGAGGAACCTTGCGCGTTCACGAAGTCCAGACCTGCGCGCCCGCGTTTGAATACCGGCTTGAGCCGGTAAAGAGCTGCCAAAGCAGGCAGGAAATCATCCGCTGAAGACAAAAGATGCAGCTCCCTGAGCCTGGACGCCTTTGTGTCTAAGCCGGACCACTTTCATTCTTCACATATTGTTTGCAATACGTAGATATTACAGTCTGAGAAAGGTTCCGCCCAGTGTTCGTCCAGACAGCCCCGAACCGCACAGATCCACTATAATGATCATGAGATAGGAGAACTTTGCTCCATCACACGGCTGTCCTCCCTCACCGCTCTGGAGGTAAGTCCGACCTACGTTGGTCCGTCCGGCGGTAGGATGCTGTCGGTACAGCGGTAGCGCCTAATGTTAACATTTTCTAAGGTTTATTATCTGAACTATACTTTACTGAAGTATTTATTATTCTATCAAAGGCGCACAGAAATCACTTCAAGACTCGAATGAAGCGACATTTTTAGAAACCTTTCACAGTTAATAGCAGCAGGAGTCAAGAAATAACTTCTGCGCTGTGTTTTAGTGGGTAAGAAAGCCCACGGACGCGATATATTGACATCATCCTTCCTCTGCACTGCGGATATGTCGAACACAGGCAGCCCTAACGGATACCGCGTCAGTATTTAGGCCGTATCTTTTTCATACTGTGTAACATTTTACTTTTAAAGTTGGCAGAGGCAGCTTTCATTGTTCTACTGTCCATATTTAGTGTGTGTCTAATAATCTGTACACTACTTGTTTAAGGTCGGAACCATCCTGTCATTCTCGGTGTTCTGATTATTTTATTAATGATTCAAAGATGATGAGAAATTCTGATCACATGCTCCCACAGTACTACCATATCATCACAATACTTTATTAATCCCTAAGGAAATGATGTGGGTTACAGTTGCTCCAACACAGTAACAGGTTAAACTATTTAAACAAACAATATGTTACATTGTTGTCAGTTTCCAGCAGATCTGTGATGTGTATGCACCTCAGTGTTGTACTTAAGCATAGTAGTGTTGAACCAGAATGATTTTCTAAGCTGCCATTTCTGTTTTTAGGACATCAAGTGAGACTTTTTTCTTTTTAAATCTGACGTTACAGAAAAATTAATAATGCCTGAAAATCAATGTTGCTACTGATCATTGATCTGAGGGCCCAGTACAAATAATAATCAACCACTTGTTTGAATGTAGTTTATAGAACTTTTAGAAAACTTTTTAGTTTTGTTCTCCATAAAAACCAGTGGCGTTACGTAGATATACTGGAAAGGGTTCAAATATAAAGAATCATAATTCATTTTAGCTATGTATATTTCAGGCTGTGGGAAAGAATATTAATAAATAATATTAGGGCTGGGCGATATGACCCAAAATTCATATCTCGATATTTTTTAGCTGGATGGCGATATAAGATATATATCTCGATATATTTTTTTTTAAAGCCATAAAGTAAGAACAAAAAGAGAGTTCTTAGTCAAAGCTGTGTCCCAGATGTCACACAGGCACTTTTATTAACATACAGCACAGATGTACATGAAAAATTACTCAAAATTAAATTATGGACCTTGTCTTTCCACACCTCTGTGTCTGTTTTTGTCACCACAGTGTGCCGTTTACTGAGCTTTACTTTTGCAGATGTGCTCTGTTCCCAAGTTTTACTGTGTGACTGATAGCCTGGAGTTTGAAATCCGCTTCATAACCACGTCTCTTACAGGTGCCATTTATGGTCCTTATACACACACAGTACGGTAATATTACGTTGATGCACAGTACGTATCACTCCGCGAAGCTCTTCGGTAGCCGTAATGCGCCGACAATCTATCAAGCGGTGCAGCTCCGTAGCTTACCAAAGTCGTACTCAAACATTTTTGACAGATTGCTGAGCACCGTGTTCCACATAAAATCGGTTCGCGGCCATCAAGCACAACCAGAATTCATACATAAGGCGCGCTATCAATTTTTGAGAGAATGAAAGGATTTTAGGGTTAGCGCTGTTAGCTCGTTAGCGCGGTTAGCTCGTTAGCATGTTTAGCTCGTTAGCACGTTGACGCCGTCCAGCCCCACGCATGGGGCGATGCGCAGTAACTCGTTAACGGAGATTTGCCGTGTCCGTCTTGTCGCTGCCTGCACGTGAAGCGATGGGGTAGGAGGGGGAGTTGTCTTCAGTGAAGGCGAGGCAGAGTAACGTTGCGTAGAGACAAAAGTGGACGAAAGAGAGGCAAACCTGCGGCTCCACAACTATAATTATAACGTAACATAGTCTATATCGATATAAAGGATATTGTTACATCTTATATCTCGTATAAAAATATATCGATATGTTTTAAAAACTCGATATATCGCCCAGCTCTAAATAATATCTTTACATCAGTTTTGGGAAAGGTGGATTTTCAGGCTCATCTAAGAGTTAATTTCATGACTGACACATTCGTTTGTTTGTTACATTGTTAATGGTATTACAAGTGTAGTTGTTCTCAAACCTGGAAAGCTTCGTGTTTTTAAGGAGAAGTTGACTTTACTTTAAATCAAAGTTTTTTGCTTGAAGATTTTCAGGTTAAAGAATAAATGCAGATAGTTTCTGCATCGAGTAGTGTAGACTTGAGTTGCAGTTTTCATGCTAGGACTTAAATATATTCACACTGTTAAACAGACCAAACATTGTTAAATTGGCAGTTAATTAGAGATAACTATATTTTTAATACCCGTGAACCAAAACATCTGTAGTTGTATAAGAAAATGGTGTATTAAATTTGTGACATTAAAATCAGTTTTATTAGTTAAAAATGTTTATTTTAACTTTTTAACTTGTGATTTCAGTGTGAGTTTGTTAGATGTGCATCAGAGTTGCACAAAGCAGATGAGGGAGTTAACTTTCAGGGTAAAAGACCTTGTGCAGACAAAATGCTGCCTGAAAACACTCCTGGTTTGATTTTTAAGTGTGCAAAGAATGGAATAAGAGTGTGTCAACATGAAAGAAATACATCGCACAGGCTGTTCTAAACTCAACCCACTCGAGTCTTACCCTGGCTTTTACAGTAAAGAGCCAATTTAAAAATAAGTGACCACCTTAGTTTGTCTTCTAAACAATGCAAAAGCAGAGATTCAGCATTTTTACAAAATTGTAGTTTAATATTTAAATTTCTTTATTCCAGTGAAATCAAGCGGGTACAGTAAGATTGGTTGGATTTGTGTGTAGTGAGTAATTAAATTTGTTATCTCTTATTCTCTTTGTGTAGTACATCTGACAAAGGAAGTGGTTTCACTGAGGTATATGGAGTGGGCTTATGTTAAATGGACTAGTTACTTTACGGTCAAAGTATTGGTTCTTCTTTATTAACCAGTGCTATTTCTGTTAAATGTGCCCGACTTGGTGCTCAGCAGCAGCAAAGGGCTGTTTTTATTTAAAACATCTCTGCTTCTGCTGAAGTCCTGCTGCTGCCAATTGGCCCAAAATCAGCAAATTCACCTTTGACCTCCAATTATAACTGTTTTTTCCATCTCTTCCTGCAGGTGACTTGGTTTAGCAATGAAGATACCCAATGTCCAAAGTTGTCTGGGTCCAAACATTTACCCAGAGGTCCCCGATGGTGGTTGGGGCTGGGTTGTGGCTCTGGCTTTTTTCCTAGTGGAGGTCTGCACCTATGGGGTCATCAAGAGCCTGGGTGTCTTCCTCCAGGATCTGATGGAAGAGTTTGGGGAGAGCAACAGTCGTGTGTCGTGGGTCATTTCCATCTGTGTCTTCGTTTTCGCCTTCTCTGGTCAGTCTCTTCTCCTGCACTCTTTAAGTTTTTAAGAGACTTTGTGCATGCAGACAAATTGAATGTAAGACAAAGCCAGGAGGTAGTGTCAGGGCCCATTCCCTAACCTCCCTGATCAGCTGTTGTTAGAATTTATTTAATATTAATTTCTAGTATCAGCTGATGTTTGCTGGAGCCACAGCTGTAAAGCTGCTGGTCATGATGTCGGTTTGGATATGTGGTGAGAGGGAAACATGAAGATGAAACCAGGAGATGTCCTTACTGGATCATCAGAGCTGTGATGGAGAAACAGGTTTACCTTTTAGGAGACATGGATGAGTTGAAGTTATGAACTGTTTCTGAGAGACAAATAACACCAGGATCCTTTTCTAAGCAGCTGACAGCTGGTAACTGTGCAGGGGCGGGTCTAGCAAAGTGTTGCCAGGGGGGCAGGTAGGGCATTAACAGGGAGAGGGGGGCACAGAGATATACTTTTCTTTCTTATTCTCATACGAAATGTCTCGCTTTTATTAAATAATTATCTGAATCTTACAACCAAAGTTTTCATCTGATGTAAAATGTTTAGAAATCCATTATTGTATTCAGTAAATATTTAGTAATATATACCCTACTAAGTTATAGTATTCTTTCCTTTGGGAAGGTACCATCTGTGCAGTCTGCAATTCTGTTGAAGAAAGATGTTGAATCTATTTAATAACTGGAGAAAAATGATAGGTTTCTGTGCATTTGCTTTATAAGTGCATTAAATTAAAAACATTTTTGTCAGTTAAGCATCTTGAGGCAGAGGGTGGGGGAGTGGTTCCCTATTTTTTTTCTTTTCTTTTTTTGCTGGGAGTTAGCAACCCTATAAGTGAGGTATATGTAATTATAAATTAGGTTGTTTTATATTTTTGCTAACTACTGTTTAGAATACCAGAATAAGGAGGATGGTGTAGGTTTAAGTTTATTATAAATGGCTTTTCCTACTATACCATGGTGGGCCGGTCATTAGTCAAAATGCCCGGGCTGATTTTTTGTCCCAGTCCAGCCCTGTATGGACTCCATATCAGGAAGGATCAATTCTTGGCCCCCTCCTGGTATTAGACTTTGCCTATGATGCGTATCACAATACATAACAATACATTGCTGTTGTGATTTTCATCCTCAGCTCCGCTGTCGACAATGCTGAGCAACCGCTTTGGCTATCGACCTGTGGTCATGACGGGAGGCTTCCTTATTAGCCTGGGAACTATCACCTCTGCCTTTACCAGCTCCGTCACTGAGATGTACATTACCACTGGGATTGTAGCAGGTACTAAAAAGACACAAGCTTTTCCACACCTCTGTGTCTGTTTTTGTCACCACAGTGTGCCGTTTACTGAGCTTTACTTTTGCAGATGTGTTTGTCTTATTTAACACCCTGTGAATTCTTTGACTTGATCTAAAGGGACTCCTAGCAGTGTGAGCAACAAAATCTGCTACAATGTATTTCTTCCACAACTGTGCAATGAGTGAGAGGTGAACGGCCTCTCCCAAACACCATCCAGTCAGGTCTACTCTGATGTCTTAGCTGTCCAGGACTGACAGAACAGAGCAGAACAGGAAAGTAAAATAGTTCCCAAAACACAAATTGTACTTTGGGATCAGGTGTAATAAAACTGAAGCAGCTGAAGACAGAGCAGTAAATTGACTTAACCAAAGTGACAGATTGAATGACGAACCAGTTGGTGGAGTGAAATGTCATCAAGGCACATTAACTTGCTTTTTTCTTGGACAGAAAGCACTGCTAGCTCTCCCACCCTAATGACCATGTCGGCCTGTGGACTCCAGCTAACTTGGCAACTCCTTCTCTCTCCCCCGTCTCTCTTTTTTTTGTCTTTACATGCCTTTTGTCTTTCAGCAGCAGCTGTAGCAAACCCGAGTCATCACAAGCAGCCTACCATCTTTGACAAAGGAGTGGCCTGACACCCTGAATCTTTGACCCACCCCCTAGCAGTGTTCTACCATGCGGACCAGTGGCTGTCATGTCCCCTTTTTCTCTTCTCCTTTCTTTACAGGCCTTGGCTACTGCCTCAGCTTCCTCCCCACTATCACCATCCTAGCCCAGTACTTTTCTGGACGGCGAGCGCTCGTCACCTCGATGGCTTCTTCAGGAGAATCTGTTGCTATGTTTGTATTTGCCCCAGGTAAGTGATAAAAGAGCCTTTACATCAGAAATGGCTTGTGACCTATATTCTGATTGTTCTTCTCCTCGTACCTCCCATTTTTCCACAGCTTTCACTACACTGAAGGAGCATATTGGCTGGCGCTTCTGTCTAGTTATTCTAGGTATAATTCAAGCATCTGTGATTGGCTGTGGGGTTCTCCTTCGTCCAATCGTCATCGAGGAAGAACCTTTAAAGAAACATGATGACGAGACGCTCTCCATGAAAGAGATGCAGGCTGTTTACGAGCTGGAAAATGAACAAACCAGAACCTCCATCAGTTCGGACATCTCCCAAGGTTCACAGGACTCTGGTGTCACCTCCCTGTCTGCCTCAAATGTAGACCTGAGAAATGCAGAAGGAGAAACCAAAGCTCTGATGGAGTGGAAGGACAAAGTGCCGGACAAAGACGGTGAGGACATATCACTGTCCATGCCTTCTGCTCAAGTCAGTGAGGACAAGGGGGAACTGGCAGAGCTAGATAGGGGCCCTGTAAGTTCCACAGGTTCCAAACTTCTGGACTTCTCAGTCCTTAAAGACCCTGGCTTCATCTGTTACTCCCTTTTCGGTCTATTCGCCACTCTTGGCTTCTTTGCGCCACAGCTCTACATCATTGAACTGAGCAAAAGCAGGGGTGTGGAATCCACCATGGCCTCCTATATGCTGTCTGTGATGGCTGTGGCTGACATCTTCGGCCGCTTGCTCATCGGAGTGGTGCTAAACAAAGTCCGATTCAGAAAGACCTTGGTGTTGTTGGGGTGTGTGGTTCTGATGAGCTTGGTTCTGGTGGCCTTCACTATCGTGTGGGAGTTCTGGGGTTTGGCAATATGCTCCGGCTTCTTTGGCTTCATCATGGGCACTGTGGGCTCCACGCACATTCCCATGCTGGCTGAAGAAGATGTCGTGGGCATCGAGAAGATGCCGTCATCTGTGGGAGTGTATGTTTTCATTCAGAGCTTTGCTGCACTTGCTGGACCACCGTTGGGAGGTATGAGCGCCTACTTCTTCGGTTTGATTTAACACATCTCTGGGTATAAAGTCTTAACAGCTGTCTCATTTTTCCCCAGGTATGCTGGTGGACATCACTGACAACTATGGTGCTGCTTTCTACTCCTGTGCAGCAGGCACAGGTCTTAGTGCCATCTGTCTGGCTCTGGTTGGCCCTGCCAAGTCTAGAACGTGCCAAAGAGGGAGCAGAGTCCAAGAGAATGCAGAAGAGGTGAAAATATCTCAGAATAGTGACCAAGCCGACTTTTTGGAGGTGGACTTGGCCCCAGAAGACAGTCCAGTTGGACAGGGTGAGGATCAGGACAGCTGCGTTATTTGAGTCCAACCACAGCGTGGCATCACAATGGACAGAAGTGTCAACCAAACAAGTGCAGATGTACTGCAGGAGGCGTCATTGCCACAAACACCAGTGACGGCTGGAAAATCTCAGGTGTCGCATTTCCACTTTTCAGCAAACTTGAAATTCACTTCTTCCAGTGAAGAAAACAATCTTACATGAGACCAATGAAACATCCGTGAGCACATGTCCACACTTTTCTGTCTGTTTAGGGTAAAACCTTTCTTTTGCAATGTGTGAATTGTATAGAGAACTGCTATCATGATGTAACTCCGGGTTTAGCCTCTGTTCTGTGAGCTTTAGCAATGCAACCATCCAGCAACGTTTCATGAAAAGAGAGCGCATCGACTCTTAACACTTCAAGAAACCTTCATGTTGATCACTTTGTGAATATAGTAGAAACTACAGGTTCCATTTGGTAAAACCAGCCTGGGTACATCTTTGTAGCTGTGTCCCAAAACCTATGTCGCATCCTTCGGAGGCCGCATTTGAAGGCTGAATATGTCCAAATGCAGCCGGAAATGGGACCTTCATTTCCCCGGATTTGAAGGGCGTCTCCTTCATGCCCCAACCTATCCCAGAATTCATAGCCCAGCCAATTCCAGTTTTCAACAATGGCAGCCGCTACTAAGTTTTAATATTACTTTTATTATTCTTTTTGGGTCACAAAATAAACTTTTAGCATATTTTCAGGCGAGAAAGCAGCCTTTTAAACTTTAAATATCAGTTCGGTTTATCAAGACACCACATATTTGCAAAAGCGCTCCGACGTTTTCAGAGATGTCTGTTACCCACCAGCTCGATAGCTGACCGGGAGGTCAAGGGTCACTAGAGCCGGTGAGAACACCGGACTCCCGGCACATTGTTTTCAAAAACGGCTACTCAGGTTAAACATGATATATACGTCGCTTAGATAACTTAAAATGTTATTGTTTGGCTTTGTGTTTTATTTGTTCCTGTAAATCGGTTTGGCTGAGATTAAATTTGTAGTTGTCAGCTGAATAAACGTCAAACGTCAAAGTGTGAGACAGTCGAGAGTTTACTCCAGTGTCCTGTTATATTTCAGATAGCAAGGAGCAGATGGCCGAGTTTATTAAACTCCACCGAGACCGCAGCGACGCAAAACTAAAGGCTAGACCGTCCAATTTCACAGCCTCGCACTTCCGGCCTTCTCGGTCTTTGGAGGACCCGGCCCACGTAGACTGCATAGAACGGGTCCTTTGAAGGATGCAGCCTAGGAATTGGGACACAGCTCATATCATTGGTTTTGTCTGTGTTTCGAAACCTCACTAGATTAGCTTACATTTAATAATTACTACTTAACATTTTTTCCAAGCCACATGACCAGTGGTTGTTCCAAAGCTTAGAAGTGTTTGGAACCAGACCAAACGTTCTCCTTCTTACTTGAGCTCTGTATTAAGGGCCAGTACATCCGCCGCAGTGGTCGCTTCACTCGCCGCCACAGCCTTGTCTCACAGTCAGTTGTATTTCAAAACCAGAAGCCAAGACTTCATCGAGTGTTTTATTGCAAAGTTTTTTTCCACACTTGTTTTTTTTCCACCTGATCCAACATCTCAGCTTCTGTACTGGAATATGATTCAAATGGCGGTTCAAAGCGACCCGATCCCAGCTGCAGCAGGCGCAGTGCACAAAGTTACAAAAAGCAAGAGGTGCACGGCTGGCCAAAGTGCCGCAAAGATTCTGTCACGTGACACGTGATGTCATAATTGGTGCGTGACACAGCGAGGATAACGGGGGCATTTGTTTCTGCTAACGTTGGCTCGATGTGCCTGTCTCGGGAAAGGAGCTGCGTTGTTAACTTTCCCATGTTCACACAAACTGTTGTCATGATCATTCCTGCTGAGCACAGGTTTTTGGACCCATTCTTGATGCCCACATGATAGGGTCACTTCAGAAAGTTGGAACTTGCTCCTCGTGGCTTTAAACATCACTGATGTGTCTGTATGAAGGACGATTTCCAGAAATGCAGTTCTGCAGTCTCAACACAACGCCCGGCTCCTCTCTGATGGTTTTATGCACATTCATTTAACTTATTTTTAATCGACTGCTTTCTCACATGATGTTATCCATAGCAACACTGCAAGTACAGCAGCAGTGTTCCCTGATAGGTTGGCTGAACTGAAGCACCAGCTGGTCTGTGCATCTGGAGCCTTGAATGATGGAAAAGCTGCAGATTGTGGGATTAAGTTATGATGAGAATCAGCACCACTTCACATCCCTAATTGTGCTTTGTGTAAACGTGTTGTCCTTATATTATCATGTTATGATCCTATTGATGTACTGTAGAATTACACGTGAGGCCAGTGGTGATACAGCAGAAGTGAAGGTTTACAGTGTTTTTTGTTTGTTTGTTTTTGGCCAGTGTCACGGTTGATGAAATGCAAAGTGCACAGTGTATGTATGCAAAGCTGTGACTGACAAATTTGATTGGAGACAGACGTTCGTTGAAGCGCCTCTCCCTTCGTTGTGCAGGCTCACATTGTCTCTACACACATCACAGCCTGACTTGAATACTTTAATCACTGTATCCTTTGTATTTAAAGTGTTTTGGATGTTGATTGAATCTATTTTTTACCTTTCTTCTGTTTAGGTCATTTTTTAATCTGAGTACAAAGCAGGGTCCTGCCTATTCAGTGCTGTATCGCTCTCATGATATATTTTCCAAATAAAGCCTGAAACATCTGTGTGTAGGGTTTGCATTTTTTAAATAATTATATGTTAATCATCTTTTCATTGATCAAAAAGAACAATTAACAGAAACTGATAGTTGTGATCATAACACACACAAAAAACAGCAAAATCAATTACACATCATTTCCAGGTTAATATTTTCTTCCTCATTTCTCCAGCAGCATCTTCATCAGCTGCCTCGTTTTTGGCCACGTCCTCATCAGAGAAGTTCATACTCCTGATAAAGTCCATAAATATCTCCATGTACATTTAAGAGTGTGTTCGCTCACCCTTCTAAACAGAAGTAATGTTTCTAATGGTGAGTTGGAGATACGTTCAGATTTGCGTCTTAGCTCTGCTCACCTGTGGACCCTGGTGTGTATTTAACCCTGTTTTATTCCATCACTTGTTGCGATCCCTCAGTGTTGTGTGTTTGATCGGTTCCTTACGCTCTAGTTCCTCCTTAGTTTACACACAAGCTCAGCAATAAGCCGTGAGTTTAATTCTGTTCTACATTTAGATTTCCTGAGGCGTCAGATTTCAGCTATGGCTACAGTTGTGTCTCCCAAACACACTGAAGCTGCACACCAAAACCACTTACCAACAAACAACTTGTGTCATGGTTGGAAATGTGCTTCTACTGTTGCGCTGCACCATCCATCAGAAGGAGGAATGCTGGCTATAGGATCATCTACCCATGAAGATAAGTGTTGTTGTTCTTGCATGATTTGTGTTACTAACCCAGGAAACACAACCTGAAAACCCTTTGGCCATGTCATGATGGACTTCACTGAACTCAACGCTTCTGAGTTTCCCTGATGGTCAGAGATGCCGTCGTCTCCCACCACCTGTGTGATGTAAAACCCGGTGATTGGGGCTAAACTGCTCAGGAGGGAGCACTGGCAGCGACCCTCCTAAGGGCTACTCATCATGAATACCACGGTCAGAATTGGTGAGAGGGCCAACTGGATCCATGGCAGCTCCTGCAGGAGAATCCCATCAGCACCAGCTGTTCCCTACAGAACAGCACCTGATACCTTTGAGTGTGCACTTATGCTGCTCAGGTGCTGGTGTATCACAGGTCCCTGAGAATACACGTGCATGAGCCACATCCACACCAGAGATGACATGAGTGGCAGGCTTGTCTGACATAGAATAGAATAGAATAAAATAGAATTCAACTTTGTCATTGCACATGCACAGGTACAGGGCAACGAAATGCAGTTTGCATCCATCCAGAAGTCCTTTAGTGATATAGATATATTAGCAATAATATAGATATGTGAGTATATTACAGAAATGGGTCTATTATGGTATGTTATAATGTACACGGTATGAAGTATGTTGTGAATATTCTATAACTATAAGTATGTACAGGCTGTAGTGAGTACAAGCTATGTACAGGCTATGAACAGGATATAAATATGAAAAACTATACAGAATATGAAATAAATAACTTTACAGAATATGAGATATACAGCTATACAGAAATAGGAACTGTGCAAGTTGTAAACAGTTGTAGGGTTAAAGATTATCGAATGTACAGAATGATTATTTACACAGAGCTATACAGTAGTGCAGTTAAGATAAGTGAGGGTGTAGATAGTTTCTACAGAGG
>NW_005187653.1:308539-316754 GCF_000239375.1 Pundamilia nyererei | reverse complement strand
AGAATTTACTCCGGTGTCCTGTTATATTTTAGATAGCAAGGAGTTTATTAAACTTCACTGAAACAATCTGCAAATTTCATTTAAATTTAATAAACTATCATCTTGTCTTTATTTTTAGTTAGCACAGACCATAAACACTTAAAACTGTAAGCTAATGATAGTTATATAAGACCAGATGCTGCTGGTGCAATAAGCTGTACGTTTTACGTCCAATGGATGATGATCCGATTAGTCGACTAATCTCAAAAATACTCGGTGACTAGTCGACTATCAAAATAACCGTTTGTGGCAGCCCTAGTTATCACCCATCACTACTCACCAGTCAAACTATGAGGCCCTGAGCACAAAGAGAAATTTTAGGTTGTGTTTGGACACTTCAGGCCTCAACATGCTTTAAACAGAATCATTCTAAGGCTGGAACCCTCTTTTAAACCATCACAAGCACCACATCCTGCTTCTTTAAAGCACAGACTTTAACATGTTAACAGCGACAACAACAGGAGACAGTCGGAAACAAAATAAATGAATTCATTAAAAATAAAACCAGAACTAAACAAAAACATTTCAAAAATGGTTTAAAAATGAGGATTTCTTTCAGGCCAGAGTTAACCTGGCGTGAACACTTTGTGAGATGTTCTTTGCTCAGGAGTCAGCAGGTGGTATCTGAATGAATCCAAAGCACTGATAAACACATGGGAGCCTACAGACTTCTACAGAGACCCCGTCTACCACACATCAACCTGGTCTAGAAACCTTCAGAAAATTCAGATCCTCACTGAATTTCCTTTTTAACAGAGGACTTCAATTGCAGTAAACTCAAAGTGAAATCGACTAAGCTTGGTCCATGTCCTGGAAACCAATCATTGTGGGGCCTTGAGGCAACCGTTGTGTGATTTGGGGCTATACAAATAAATCTGAATCTTCACTTCTAATCCTTGTGTTTGATCAGTTTTGAATGTGTAGGTCAGCATCCATGCTGATTGGTACGACCAACAGCAGCTCCTTGTGTTGCGGCTGCAGCAGGTGGAGCTCAGACCCAAACTCAGGTCAGTGCTTAGAAAGTGTTTCCAGTTCCAGGTTAGAGCTGCCACCTGTGACACACTGAGCCACAGTTTCACTGCACCGTGTCTCTGTCGTTTAGGCCAAATTAAACAAATTTTTTACTGTAACTTACCTGTTTGGTTGTAAACATATTTTGTGTCTTTAGATCTTGCCATAAAGACAGTGATCAGGACGAGCACTGCAAATCTAACAATGGTACGTTTCAATTATGTCTAAAGTAAAGCAGCCAAAGCTCCTGGCCTGCCAGTGTGCATCCAGCCTTCACGCTGCCATCTTGTGGCCTCAGTTGGTCATTGTTGGTGCATCATTCTATCACCTCCCAGCCCATTGTTCCTTCACTGGGCTGGTTTCAGTCATTATGTCCTGTTTATAAGGTTGAAACCTGCAGTCAGCTGAGACTGAAGACGTCACCTGGATGACGACAAAACGTTTCTCCCACTGAAAACGTCCAGATGAACAGAATCAACTTTTGGAGATTTCCTTACCTGGATGATTGAGCGTGCATCAAGACGTAAGGCAGAGTAAGTCGATTTGTTGATCAGTTATTAAGTCATGTACTAACAGACTTGGAGGAGAGAGACCTGATATTTAATAATCCACATTTCACTGTGTTACTCTTTGGTTCAGATGTGGATACTGTATTGTTCTTTCTTTGTGATTGTTTATGTTCAAGTTGTTTGTCGCTGGTTTTTAGTTTGTTTTTTGTCTGTTTGGGAGCTGACACAGTCTCTATGGAGATGGGTTTTTGGGGGGGGTAGCAGGAGGAGAGAAGCTGCAGAGAGCAAGATGGCAGTAAAGTAAAGAATGGATGCAAACAGGCACAAAGCGATAAATGATGGAGAGAGCTCAGTTTGCTTGGCTTAATGTGTCCTTGTACACATGGCACGTATCCTGATGGAGCACAACTTCTAACGAAAAGTGTCATCAGACTGTGACCTCACAAACACACTCATGCTTCTGTGTGACAACAATCACAATCAGGGTGGTGTCAGGGTGCAGGCCTGTCCTGATAACACTTCAACAACAAGCTTCAGTGCCATGAGACGCTCAGACGACACGCGCACGCGCGCGCGCACACACACACACGTAGTTGGTCATGTTTTGTCACAGCATCAGTGAGCTGAACATGACACGCCCACAAATCAAACTGACAACGCCTCATTTAGTGATGGGTCACTCAGTCATTGACAGTGATTATCTATCATCCTGATGGGAGTGGTCTCTTCCAAGCCCCGCCCCCTGCACAGTGTGAAATCGCTCTGGCAGCCCACACAGGTTTTTGTCACCTGTTGTATTTGAGGAAACTTTATTTGAGTTGAGTCAACACTGCAGGTGCAGATCTGATAAGACAAAGAAGTTAATGATAGTATTTGTAAATGCACAGTTCTGTGGTCACATCAGACAAACCTTTTCAGCCAGTTTCTCAGTTGCCTCGTGTCCCTTTGAAGCTTTGCAGCTCAGTTACAAGTCTGTGCACAACACTTATTAACAGTGATTAACATTAAGTATTCTTTACTTATTCAACATTAGCAATTATCACAATTAGAAAGTACAAAAAAATTACCCATGCTGACGCACACAGAATGTTCCCATTGTTCAAAAGTCTACAGTGTGGAACTGCTCACCCCCAAAAAGACAACAAGACTACTTTACAACTGGTTAGCGTGGACCAGCGGAGCCTGTTATTTGCAGGGACATGTACAGGATTGTGGCATTCGTGTTGTAAAGACACAGGAAGCCCCTTAAACAACACAAGACAGTCTAATAGATGCCTGCTTCTGCTTAAAAACCCCAAACCAAAAACACCACGTAGCAAAATAACACTTACCATTATACTGTGTGGAAAGTTAGAGCGGTTGCAACAAGCTTTAGGTTGATGTGAGGGACACATGCGTTAGAATGGACACGTGAACTTTATACAAAACGACAGCAGCCAGCAGAAACTAGCTGCACAGACTGCAGTGGGAATATGTCCCTGTGGTGAGGGGCGGCCTGCAACATGAAGAGCTGATTAAGACAAAAGGCAACATGGCCACCTCATCGCCTGCAGTGCAATACGCAACACTTAAGGCGATAATTCTATCGAGGAGAAAAATCCCTCTCTCTGTACCACTGAAGAAAACCCAGGGGCTCAACCCGCGCTGCAACATCTGCCACCCGTCTGAGAAAAGCCGCTTTACATTTGTCCCTTAGTGTTATCTTTAACCACTGTCAATGAGGCAGCATCCACAAATCACATGTTAGCATATGTGCAAGCACACGGGTCAAATCACTCGCAGTAAAATAAGGCTGAGGTCGACGGCCAGAGTACTTCTGAAGTACAACTCCGGCCGGTTTTGTGGCAAATAAAGGGGAAACCCGTTTGACTGGTGCAAGGGTAAGGTACACATGCTCTGCACTGTATCAAATCACAGTAGTGGTTTAGAAATGGTGCCCTGAGAAACAGCACCAGTACTGTGGGTCACCCCAAACCCCGACCAGCTTTCAACAAGCGGCGTGTTTGTGTCTGCAGCACCCCGACATCTTTGAATAACTGTAACAGTCCAAATGTCAAAGTGTAAACCCCTATGAGATAGAAAAATGCATAGGTTAAAACAGTATGTTCATACAATAGAAAACAAAATGATTAGAAAAGTATAAATCCACACCAAGGCACAGTGAAGAGCACGTTTACAACAACACCTTGGTAACAGTCACTGATAGCGGCCTGCATCACCCCCTCCTCTCCAGCAGGATACAGGGACACTATTAAAGGATGCTCAGGAGTGTGGGCGTGGCCTGAGAGAGTGAGGACTACAGGTCAGTTACATGGGTCTAAGGGCAGGAAGAACTCAGCCACAGTGGGCTGTTATAAGTTACAGTGAACACGCTTGTTAAGCAAAGAAGCACAGGGGGGAGTGGCCATAGTAGTGGTTGCTTTAATACACAGTCAAGTTCAACAGTGAGGGGCAGAGCCAAATCCTGGGTGGGTGAAGGCAGTGGCGCTGTCCGCTCCTCCTATGGCTGCTGAAAGAGACACTGCAAGCCATGTTCCCTTTGCCTCCGCCCTTCCCTGCCGTGCTCCCTCACTGCAGCATCAGCTGCTTGAGGTTGTCGTGCAGGATGGTGTCCTTGACATCACGGAACACCAGCCGGATGTTTTCAGTGTTGATGGCTGTGGTGAAGTGGTGGTACAGAGGCTTCAGTTGCTGCGGAGGCTTCTGTTGCTGCTCGCGACGCTTTTTGCGAAAGCATTCCACCAGGAAGCACTGGACATCCGCCAAACTCATGGGGTCACCAGAGAACTCGGGGAAGTAGTCTTTGATGGACACTTGCTTCACCTTCTCCCCCAGCAGGTCCGTCTTGTTGAGGAACAGGATGATGGAGACATTGCTGAAGACCCGGTTGTTGACTATGGTCTCAAAGATGTTTAGTGACTCGCTCAGTCGGTTAGTCTGCCGGTCTTCCATGAGCACCTGGATGTGTTAGAACGCAGACATGTGGTATGAAAAGCAGCTCGACTCAACCAGCAGAAGTAAAATAGCAGGATTTCTAGTAGCTTTCACCATCGCAGCAGCGTGCACTGTGACGGAGCCATGCTGGATGGTGGTATCATGGGCATCGATCACTAAGCCTCTAAAACTTCTAGGAAAATCAACTTTGATGTGGTTTTGGAAAGTTGAAGTCTAAAATATGATGTCCTGTTCTCAAACATTTTAATGATGGTAAGCACACCCACCAAATCTGAGCACAGAGTGAGGTTAAGGCCGACTGTGGAGTCCAGCCAGAGCGCTGCAGGTTAGCTGAGATCTACAGATGGATCAGTCTCTACGTTTGTCCAGCTGTTGGCTCAGTCGGTTCCTTCATGCATATCCTACTGGGGCACGCTATCTAACTGCATCACCCTGCATGGAGCTGCTGCTGCCCTGCAAGCTGCTTTGCAACCCCCCTCTCCCAAACGCCTCCATTTATTGTTATACATACTCGTTATGTAATCAGCATCACTGCACACCACTGTTAGACTCAAAGCTGCTTCACCACTGGACAAAAACATCCCTAAATGACATTAACCAAAGTAAACAAAGCAGGATACTTAGTGAAGGTTTCCATGAAAAACACCAGTAGACAGAACATCAGAGGGTTCGAGACAGGCTTTCCAATCAATCTGAACTCAGTAAGAAGACAGATTCAACTAACTGCTGTTAGCTGAATCTTTAGCCAGGTTAGCATACTGAGCAACACTCTGCTTCCACATAACTCACCTGGTCGTACTCAGAGGAGGACACAAGGAAGAGGATGGATGTGACCGACTCAAAACATTCAAACCAGCGCCGTCTCTCAGAGCGCTGCCCACCCACGTCCACCATTTTGAAAGGCACATTCTTAATCTCAAAATCATACTCGTGGATGCCCTTGGTGGGTTTTCTGGCCAGAAGGATGTCTTGCTGGCTGGGAAGGTAGTCCTGCAAGCAGATAAGTGTTGCAGTGTGATATGCTTTTGTCAAGATTTACATCAAAACGTTTACATTCACTGTTAAAGTTGCACTGATCTACTTAAGAGTTACTTAAAAAACACAACAAACAACTGTTTTTAAAAGAAACTCAGAGATCAGCTACCAAAAGAAAAGATGACCTCCCAATGTGCCAATCCTACAGTCCTAAGGCACTGGCTTTAAATTCCATGCATTGCTGTGGAGGCGCATCAACCAGGACAACCCACAGCATGCAGAGCCGTGCAGAGCCGTGCAGAGCCTGCCCAGCAGTGAGGTTTGTTTATAGTGAACTCAATCCCTACTGATGGACAAATCACCCCCATCCCCAGACTGTTGTTGCCCTGTGACATGCCAATAGGACTGAGGAGCTCCTCAAAGTACTCGCACCACTGTCCACACCCTCAGCACTCAGCGTCTCCCTTCAAAGTCGTCTGACGTTTCGCTGTCAGACACAAAAGGCTGCTCTGTGGTCCTTAAAGAACTTTTACTTTTATTTATGCTCTTTATCTAAAAGACTAAAAAAGTACTTTTGATCTATACACGGCTCTGAATTGCAGGAATATCCAAAGAAAGTGGCTAAATAAACACACTAACTAATGCCACACACCGAACCAGACCTGGAAAACACAACGTTCTGGGATTCACAGTTAATCTCTGAAAGCTAACGCAAAGAAAATATCACCAATAACCTCCCAGATGAGACCAGACATGTGTTGTCATAGTGCGGGAAAATCCCACTGCCTTCTGATGTCCTTAGATGTTGTCAGTGTTTGTTTTTCCACATTTGAAAATCCAATTATGGCACATCAAAACTTTGGAAGTATAATCTGATGTTCTGCATTTCATTTACAGGTTTACTGATATCAGCATATTCGATGCAGAATTACAGTGCATGAAAAACTCTTATGATTTATGTGTGCATGTTCGGCTCTTGGACACAGATGACACAAAACGCAGTTTTTAAATAATGATTTCATTTTTTACAAGGAAAAACTATCAAACTGACCTCGCCACGTGTGGGAAACAAAATCCAAAAAACAATCCACTCCCTTATTAAATCACGAATAGACTGTAATGATGGATTGGTGGCTGGGTCGATGGATTAGTGGATGCATGGGTGCGTGGAGGGATGGATGGATGGGTGGCTAGATGGGTGGATGGCTAGATGGATGGGTGGATGGATGAGGGATGGAGGGATGGGTGGATGGATGGCTAGATGGCTGGATGGATGGGTGGATGAAGGGAGGGATGGGTGGAGGGATGGATGATCTAGTTTCTGGGAAGCCCAGTTGAGTTTCAGTGCCAGGCCTCGTGAACTGAGCTAAACATGTCAAAGAGTAACTCACGGTCCAGTGAAACAGCTGAAAAACAAACTCATTCGTCTCCTCTGCACAGCTGGATAGTTTGAAACTGCTGAGTTAAGCTCTTAGCAGTTTTCAGTTTTTGGCTAAAATCGTCCACATGTCTGAGACTTTGTCCCTAAATGTGTAAAATAACACACAAAGTTGTGTTACTACACTTTTATTCTGTTAGTGTGTGTTTGGGACTTACCGACTGTCCGAGCTTTTCCAAATTGTCCAGGAAATACTTGACCGACTCCCCCTGAAAGAGAAAGAGTGGAGATCCATGTCAGATGTGACACATGAGACCCTCCTCTGCATGGGAGGTATTCGCATTAATGTCATTTACTTAATGGGATACCACCCATCCTTTTTCTTTTAGAAAAATACATTTAGCTGTCTTTAGACTGATGCATCCACAACAATCCTACAAGGTTTTTAGAGCCAAGCTCATGGATTAGCTCGAGCAGCAGTAGAAACTGTCCATGTAATGGGACTGCCTGGGAGTCAGAGCCAAATAATAAAACAGTACCTGTATGACCCAGTTCAGCCAGTGATGCTAAACCCAAACCATCACAGCTTTGTTGGTGTCTACGAAGCCCTGTTGTATCCTGCAGGTACGCAGCACTCAGACTGCATCTTTGTAGGTTTCCTCTCTCATTACTGTCTCAAGCCATGGATCCATATTACTAAGCACTGGAGTAGGGCTGGGCCATATTATACCGTTCAAGGTAATACCGGTATAATTTTGGGCAACAATAAGAAAATAAAATATCACGATAGAATATGGGTAAAACACACATGCGCAGTGGCTTTGTTTTCATACGCACATGGTGGAAAAACCATGGCGGCGACGGAGAATGAGAAGGGGGAACGCGGATCGTTGAGTGAAACGGATGAACCAGAATTGGTTTGTAAAAATGGTGCAACTTCAGTGATGTGGAACTGGTTTGGTGTTTGTCCGTCAGATACACACCAAAGCACAGTTTTTTTGTAGAACATGCAAGCGGGCTGTCGTTATTGCCGTATTTGTCGCACTAAGGTGCTCATAAATCTGGGAGTAATCTGGGTCCTAAACTCCGTCTTCAGGTCCCAAATTCAAACGAACACTGCAGCATCACTGAGAGTTAAAAACTGTCTAAATTCTTTCATCTTTAATAAAACGATCAGCGTTGCTGCTTTACCAGGTGTAACTATGAAGTTTAAATTCCAGGCATCCATGAAAACAGAATTTATTACATTTAAGTTAGAAGTTAGCAGGAGGTTAGCAGGAGGTTAGCTCGCTAGTTTCGCTAGTTACCTAAGCATGATATAGCATGTTCTGACAGAGATTTCTGGAAA
>NW_005187653.1:297509-299691 GCF_000239375.1 Pundamilia nyererei | reverse complement strand
AAAGTTTCTTTTTTTAAGTTTATTTAAACTGGAATAATATTCCTGTCTGTTTTTATTCATATTTATGTTTAAAAAACATTGTTTGAGTGTTCAATAAATCTTTATCTTGTTTGGCCCCTGCTGTCACCCTTTCACCATACTGGTCACTACAGTGGACAGCTATTCAAAGGCTGTTGTGTTTGTGTCAGTGTTGATGGTGTACCTGCACATAAACCACTACACTCTGATGTGTCGCCCCACACTCTGCCACCCACTGGTCCTTTAATGTTACTACAGATGTATGACCTGTATCATTGTAGTTATTGTCATTTAACCCTGTCATGCATTATGACGACCTCAATCAGGATTGTTATTCATCTTTTCGTGACTGAAGATGGATAAAAATACTAAAGAATAAAATCCAGACTGAGGTTGTCACAATTCCTGCATGACAGAGTTAAATAACGATTTCAGCTGAGCGTTTGGTGAGAATACCAGTTAAGGTTTTTTAGGTGTCACCTGACAGCTGACTGGACTTGAGCAGGTTCACTCACCAGCTGGAACTCCCTGCGCCGATCGTAGGCATTCTGGATGCCCTGGTCCGCCCACAGGGCCTTGATTGACGGCAGGTAGTGCTGAAAAACTTTGGGCTCCACCATGCCGTGACCGTGAGCCATCGCCGACCGAGTGTCAAATGCCATCATAGTGTTTCCATGCCGCTGGTTGGACGTGTTACCCCATGGGATGTGCAGCTTCTCTCTAGCATCCACTAACACTCGAATGCCTGCAGACAGTGACAAAAACACATGAGCGATCTGTGTGCTGGGCCAGATGTGGGCTCCAAGTTACAGCTTCATAACTGACTCATCTGCATATCACTTTTACAATTTGACTTATAAGATCACTAAACAGTGCAAATAGTGAAAAATACCACAAAGACATACATGTATGAAAACATGTAAATGTATTTGTATACTTCATGACACAGGAACACAGGGAGTCATGGAGACAGGATGTGACTGTCTCTTTAGAACATCTCATGGTCTGTGAGATTACAACGAGCAACATCTGCAAAGCTACACAAAAGTCATGGAGCTCACAGCTGCCAGTGACTGTATGAGAAAAGCATCTGGAAGCAACCATGACACAGGTGCTGGGGAGGAAAGCAAACCAGCAGCTCTGTGTAATAACCCCAGATTACTGACATAAGATCGACTCTGACCTTTGTTTGAAAAACAAGACCAAAACAGCAGAGGGGGGAATTGAGACGCTACTAACACGCGTGTCTGCATTTACAAAGTTACACAACAACAACAACACAGCAGCAGTCCTAACTATCCTCCTGTGTTTCCTCATTTGATGAGGATGAGTCAGGAACACCACTCCCTGTGCAGGCCCACACATGTCTGTGCTGCCCACACATGTCTGTGCTGCCCACACATGTCTGTGCTGCCCACACATGTCTGTGCTGCCCACACATGTCTGTGCTGCCAGTGTGCAACATGAATGTACAGCGAGGCCGACGCCGTCTATTTGGAATCAGACAATGATGATAAACTTGATTGGTGCAGCTACCAGCACTCTGACCATCGCTGAGCCAGGCTGATTATTACTAATGAACTGTGATACTTTGGTAACCGTGCTTTCAGAAGCTGCCCTGACAATGAAGCACATTTCTGTATTTGGGAAAACAACATAGGAGAGAGATGAATAAGATTAGAGGAAGTTACACTGTTTAAGCTTCTGCATTGCTGAGCTCCACATCTTTATCATTGTTCTGTTTTATTCTTCCGTACGTTTTGTGTGCTTAACTACTTCTGCAAATCAGGACTGTGCTCTTACTTTCATTTTTGTAACGTTTGATGGTTTCTCTTCAAACGAGGAGAGAAACTCCTCTTCAAAGCCTCCAAAGACTTGGAGCAAGAGGAGAACTTAAAACTGCTCCTCGATCTATTAAGGTGTTCTCTTAATATATTATGTTTAATGTTTTCAAACAGTTTAAGTTTAATGAAGAATTTTGCGTGATGACATCACCTGCTCTAAAATCTGAGGGTGGACGATAAGCTGACAAAAACACCTCTCTCTTTCACAGCCAAACATACATGTGTAATACATGCAGCTGTGGCTGTCCTCACTAAGAAACGACCTTTCCTCTCCTCAGGAGCTCCCTCTGCAGGAGGGGGAGATACAGGAGAGGTGGAGG
>NW_005187653.1:285978-295749 GCF_000239375.1 Pundamilia nyererei | reverse complement strand
TTTTTTTTTATTATGTTGCTCTTTGTTGTTTGCTTTCTCTTCTGTTTTTTTCTCCATACAGGTGACCCAGGTGTTTTGTTTTTTTGTTAGTTGTTTTTTTTCTTTCTTCCCCCCTTCTCACCGTCTCTTCTCCCCTTTGGTTTTCTTTCTCTCTTTCTTTCATTCTCTCTCCCTGTCCTATCCCCCAGTCATGTCTGTCCCGTTTGTAGCAACTGAAAATAAAATTAATTCATAATTATAATAAAGGTCAAACAAATGGACCAATATGGCAAGGCCATGATGATCCACTTGGTAAAATAAATCCGCTTGGCATCTTTCTTGGCCTTAAGACAACAATTCTGATGCTAAAGATCCAAACGGGACACAAAAAAAAGAAAAAAAAGAAATGACCTTTACACAAACACAGTGAACCACACGATTTCAACGAGGACACAGTCTGCATCCACAACAACGTCAGCTGCTCCGGGGCCATTCAGTGCTGCAGACTCACACACGTGTCGTCGTGCTCACGCTGTCACAGGTTTCTCAGTGGGACCCACAGTGTGTTTGTATCTCAGCAGGGATTTCCTGCCCAGGGATCACACACAGGCTGCTGCTGATTGGTCGATTCAAATTCAGCACCTTCAGCCCAATGAGCGTATGAAAGAGACTGATTCAGACTGCTCGCCTGGCATAGAAACACAGAGCTGCACGTGTGTGTCAGAGGGGTGTTTACAAACTGCCACCAATCAGAAACCCTTCCACGATGAACTGCGTGTTTGCAGATCAGCTTTGACATGCAGCAATATTTTTGTCTTACTCTGTATTCTGGCAGTTTTGTAGTAACAGGCGTCACTACCTCATGTCAATAATGAGTTTTTCACTTCCCTGAGTTTCTGATCTCAGGCTGACAGATCAGGCTTTTTGTTGCTTTCTCTTTTTCTGATCTCATTTACTTTTTGAACTTTAACATCCAGACTCTGTGTGACAGCGAGCCACAGTCACTGTCCCTTTGGCCTTTCTGACTTCCTCCTCAGACATGATTGATTCATGTATTTAACACCGTCACTACTTTCTACACTTCAGCTCAACAGACTGCAGGCAGCATGCACGAGCCCGGGGTTCACAATACGTAAGCTGGTAACAACAAGATCAGCAAGTACGCACGTTTCATATATCTGACTGTGACTCTGCATTAGCACAAGGGCAGGAACATTTCTAGGCAGGATATGATGACTAGGGCCAACACTTCATGTGGTAACAATGGTAGAAGACTAAACTGGATGAACAATCATGGCGGATATGTATTCTTCTATGCACTGGGTATGTGCTACAAATGACACGATCGGGGCATCACTCAGGTCCATCCTGGTGCCGTTAAACGGCCTGAAACATATTTCTATAAGATCTGGGTGAGCGAGGGGGTAGTCAGTGGTATCAACTGCACCATTCTCCGGGAACTGCCTGATACTCCTGCCACGTGAAACTGGCTACTGCTGCACACAAGGAGGACCCACTGTACCAGCGTAGCTAACCCACAAAGGCTCCCATGATGCCATCCCGAGACCTAATGCCAGTCAGGCTGCTGTTGCCGGGCTGCAGAGCTTCAATGGATGTGCCTCCCTACAACATCACTGACCCAACACCAGACCAGTCACGCTTAATGATGTTTCACACCTTTCCACATCTGTCACATGCGCTCAGGCTGAACCTGCTGTTGTTATTATGTGAAAAGCACCAGTGGTGCAGCTGCCACCTTTATTATTCTATGGCAAATACCAGTCGGGCTCCAGTCACACCAGTGGGCTGCTGGAGACCATTTCAGTTCTCTTTTCTCCTCGTCTCTCCTCTCCAACCTGTCTTAGCCATGTGATGTTTGTGCCATGTATGTATGATCGCAAGGTTAAATTGGCGCTGGTTAGGCCGGCAGCCTTAACGCTTTATTGATCCTTCTGGATCAATAAAGTACAATCAATCAATGAACAGTCATTTTGCTTCCTGTCTTTGTGTGCTGACGCTGCCTGAACTCTGCCCACGGTCCAAGTCCACCACAGGTACTGTGAAAAGAACGAACATGAGCACCTAAAATGTTTGAATGTTACACTTTATGTACGTGACAGAGGCCACATTCAGAAGCATATAAGTCACATGTGCATACTGAACCATTATTAGCAGACTGAACATCTCTGGACCAGTAAACACTCACATGTGCATTAAGTTAAGGGGTGCCATAAACTCACTCTAATGAACTGTATGGCACACTGACCTGAACGTCCTTGTGACGCTGTGCTAATGCTACCTGTTCCCCTCTGCGGGCCAGATTTCCTTGATGAGATACTAACAGCAAGTTGTTGTCCGATGCATCAGCTGGACAGTGGAGATGTGACAGTGTCAGACAGAAAGCACTGTGTGGATGAAACAGGCTGTGTGAAGCCCTGTTGGAAACTGAGCTGGGGCGCTATGAATTCTGGGACACAGCTTCTTCTTCTTCGGGGTTTAACGGCAGCTGGCATCCTTGTACATGCAGTGCTGCCATCTTCTGTTTCAGTCCGTTATTACACTCTTAAATCCTGCTACTTATTCCTGCGTCTTTTGGGATCTTACAAAGCTTCAAACGACGCGTCGACTATTAAATCAGTCGTCGACGATTTTGATAGTCGACGTAATCATGAGTAGTCGACTAATCGTGGCAGCCCTATTGCACACTGTCTCCAAGCACCACCTACAAAATTTCAAAAAGCAGCCGCTGCACTACGTTTCATCTATGAGTCTGACATTTGGCAGCCTGTAAGACAACAAGGCGTAAAAAGTCTCAACAAAAAGAACCAACAACATGAAGTCAGCCATTTTTAACTCAATGTATAATTTTGGTGATATTTTCAGATCTTGTATTTTTAGGAACTCCTCTGAGGGATTTGGTCAGATCAGTTATCTTCGTTCAGTGTAAAGACAGCGGTGACGTTAAATTGCAAAGTGAGTTTTCGTGAAATCGTGGTGGGATTGACAAATTTCGATATTTCGCCATCCAGGATGAAATTGCTCATCTCTGTTATAAGAAAGTTGCTCTAAGAAATCTAAAGGAATCACTCCCAAACTTCATGGTGAGAGTCCCACCCTGAAAACATTTATATGCCATCTGTCAGCAATTGTTAGAGTGACGGTAGAAAGAGGAAATGTGCTGCAGGTCATAAGAATCCTTCAATGTTGACGAAACGTTAAGGAAGTAGGACAGTATCATTCTTTAAAGTAGGCCTAATGCTGTTTTTTTCTGGAAAAACCCTGAAATCAACGTATGATCTGTATCAACGTGAAACACGTGTGAAACCACAGGTTCGGAGCACTCGGAGCTCCAGTGCCTGCAACTGTGTCTCAAGTTTGACAAGTTTAAAGACGTCACTGAATAAAACTAGAAAACCTCCTCGTGTACAGGGCAGAATTATGTCAGCTCAGCTAACAGTAACCTAGATGATTTAAAGTATGGTGCTGTGATGAGCATAGCACCACAGACATGCCTCACTCCACCAGATGCCTTTGACGATTGTTTGCTGTGTAACTGTCGGTCACGGTTTGCTGTGCTTCTCCACAAACAGCTGGTTTCCTGTTAGGTTGCAGGTTGTGAGATTTCAGTTATTCAACAATGTTTAAAGAGACATGAATGGTGCTTCATACCATAGATTAGTTTTATCTAATATGTTTTAATTCATTCATCAATTATCTATAGAAAGTCCCAATGAATAACTTTGCATCTGTAAACTGCTGACTATTTTGGCCAACAATTAGAATCTGGACATCGGTTTACTTCAATATTTGATTACAAAAAAAATGACTTAATATTTATATTCAAATTCAACAACAAAAACAAAACGTCCATTTTCACTTATAAAATGTCATAAATATGATTATTTTGCGACTAGAAATATCTGTTAAGACCAGTTGAAATGTTGGCGAACATCCCCAGAAAGCATGAAAACCAGTTAAGCTGGAACAAAACGGCAGCTCTCGCATGGGTGGCCCTGCACTTCCTACAAAAACTTTCATGACAACCCACACAAGGCAACACTTCCCATAATACAGCATGCTCGCGTCTGCTCTTTTATCGCAAAGCAATGAAAAACTGGCCTGGTTCGCAAAAAGACATCGCTACAGAGCGATTATGTAACACTTAGAGGCTTAAAAGTAATAAACAACACACCCAGTGCACTCCAAATAAACTGGTTCCCTTTTCCTCAACTTTGTCCATAAAGACGAACCAGTCTGCATGTTTTTGACTGAACAAGAGCAGAAATCATATGTAAATATCGGCGAAGCTTTTACTAATCACAGACGATCAAGTGCTGCGTTCAGATCCACCATGCACACACAAGCAGCAGAGGCGTTTCTTGGCTACTCAACAAGCTAACCAGACTAGCTTGGTCGAACACAGAAAATCGGCTGAACAGAAGCTAGCAACTTCCCACTGGCTGCTCCTACAGCCCCGTCTCTACACACGTCGGAACAAACCTGTTTCAATATGTGAAAAGCAGTCGGTATAATGTCGGCTTACCTTTAATAACATTACTAAAAATCGTAGCCCTGAATTCTTCTTTGGCCTTCTGATCGAAGTCCTGCCCATGAATAATACGCATTTGCTTGAGGAAAGTGGACTTGCCGCTTTCTCCCGCCCCGAGCAATAAGATCTTTACAAGCCTTTTAACATAAGTCTTGTCTCGATGAATACACTTATCTATCTCTTTGGATTTCCGCAGCTGCTCTGCCTCGCCCCTTGTAAGGAGGCAGTTGGGGAAAAATGCAGATAAAACGGAGCGGGACGGCAGGAAGTCCGCCATCTTTGAAACAACTACATCGATACAGAGGGTGGATGGGAGGGCTGAGTCCAGTGCTGCGTTCACGGTCCGTAGGAATCCTCCGAACGACGTTTCGCTTGCGTGTTTCAGCTGTCACAACACAGTCCGTATTGTGACACTCAGTTTGATTTCAAATGGACGTTTTCTGCAAATGATGCCCTTATTGGCACATTTTTCATGGAGACTAATTTACAACACAGCGCAAAAGTCTTGAACAGTATTGTAATATAATTTCCAGAGGTTAGTGGTAAAGAAATACAAATACTTTGTTTACTGTATTTAAGAGCCTTGCAGCTGTAAGCAAACTCAGAGACGTGGCAAGAATGAACTCAGAACTTACTCGTTAAACTTAAATCACCCTAATAATATCAAAAAAGTACAAAATTAAATAAATAACTAAATAAAGTTGATTCATGTGTGGGTCATTGAGTCATAGGTTGTCGTGTAGTCGAGTCATTCCATGAAAATGGCACAATTTGAGTCCCTCTCACCTCTTATGGTGTATTTCATCTATTGGGTCACCAAACTTTCTGTTTAAACAGCTTTACATATATATTGAAATGTACCATTTAATACAGTGTAAAAAACTGAACTAATTTTGATCTTTTTATGGGAAATAATACAGTTTTTTCATTTGACACCACCTATTTTGTCATGTCCCTCATGGCCTTGATGAAAGTTTACTTTGAAAATACCAAATAAAACTATTTAAAAAGTCAATAAATTTTGGTATCAACCTGAACATCTGTTTGTGCTCTTTTGCTGTTAATATTTCTTTTTTTTTTCAAATTTAATTGTTAATTATTCAATAAAATCACAATTATTCTTGTACCTGACTAACCCTTCAACCCCGTCACATGAATGATCCCACCCCCATAAATACAATGGTGTGATCCAGAATTCGTATACATCAGGAAGTGACATCACTGAAGTCTTTTGGACAACAGGACCAGAGACAGGCAAGTTGCTCCATTCTTTTCCTTTATTTTAGTCATTTATCTTGTGATATTGTGGTCGTCAACCTCAATGACTCAACACCGTAACATGAAAAAAAGAAAACTATTACTTATGAAAAGTTTTTTGTTAGTTCATGAACATGTGGTGATTTTGAATTTCATGCATGCCATGTGTTCTCTGTCTGGTATTCACTACATTGAGCAGCGGCCAGTTTGTGCAAAAATCTCAACCCTGTTATGTTTTTGATTGTGAGATTGTGATGGGGTTGAGAGTTTAATACTTTGGTTGTTAAGTTATCCAATTATTTAAATCAATTATTATTATATTCAATCACCATTCTTATACTGCATGCATGCTGAATGTGATTCATGTTCCATGTTAAGGATGCGAGTAAGATGGCACCAACAACAGCAGCAGAAAGGCAAAGGAAGTATCGGGAACGCCTTAAAGCTGATCTTGAAAGAAGGGAGAGAAACCTGCAGAGTGAGCGTGAGAGATGAAGGATGCTGTCAAGGTGACAGTCAAGAAATCTGTGGAGGGCACACAAGAGGACCTCATTGAGCTCTTCCACAGCTTTGTAAAGAAATTTCAAATGCATCACTTCAAGCAGCAGTATGCCTTCTGCCGTGAGCTGAAGAACAACATGTCAGGGGAGGAGACTTTGATACATGTTGACTTCTCAGAAAACTACAGCTGTAAATACAGTTCTCAAGTACAGGCGGTCCACTTTGGGGCTTCACATCAGCAGGCTGCCCTTCATACTGGTGTGTTGTATGTTGGTGGACTCTCAGGCTGTGTCCCAATTCAGAGACCGCACGCTTGAAGTATGCATTTTAAGTGCGATTACGTCACCGCCACGCGATGACGGCTGTCCCAATTCGAAGTGTGCTCCAAATGCACCATCGATTTCCCCAAATATCAAACGTGGTCCAGTGCACGCTTCGTGGTCCCATATATCCCACAATTCATAGTGCAGCGGTGGGTGTGGATAATTTTGCCGCAATTTTGCGGCAGAAGCGAGCAGCCGAAGAGTGAACTGTCAAAAGTAAGTACTGAATACGATGTCACTTATTTATGTGCAAATGTTTAATAACGAAGAACATTAAAACATGACTGTTGGCCACATGTTGGCAAAGTCATGTGACATTAGTGATGTTCGTACATTCAGCGTTAACTTGGGTTTAAAGCATATATATATATATATATATATCCATAGGTCCCACATCCTATTCATGTAGCCCCTTCCGCCGGGGTTACTTGCGTAGTAGCATTCCAACAACGCCCTGTTTTCGTCTCTTCCCCACCGATGCCTTCTTGTTCCAGTAGCCCACTTTTCGTCAGGGTGCCCTGGTTCCTCAACACCTGACGCGGACCTTGTTGATCCGGGCGACGTCCGAGCCGGCATGCCTTCATATTTATCTGTCTCGCTCATGTCTGCGGTAGGCTTGCTTAGCATAGGGGGTCTAGCCTTAGGACTCTTACTGGATACAGACGCCCCAGGCAGGAATCGAACTTGCGATCCTCTGTTCCAAAGGCGTGTAGTCTAACCACTACGCTATCCAGCTGGTGCAAGACCCCAGGTGCAGGCTGTGTAAAGATGCAAGATGCTAGCAGGCAAGGCATACATGGAACGCCATAACCAGGTGGCCGGCATAGTGTACAGGAACATCTGTGCCGAGTATAACCTGGAAGCTAAGATCCTGTGGGACTTCCAGATACAGACGGACAAAATGGTGGTGGCTAACCAACCGGACATAGTGGTGGTAGACAAACAGAAGAAGACGGCCGTAGTGATCGATGTAGCGGTTCCGAATGACAGCAACATCAGGAAGAAGGAACACGAGAAGCTGGAGAAATACCAAGGGCTCAGAGAAGAGCTCGAGAGGATGTGGAGGGTGAAGGTAACGGTGGTCCCCGTGGTAATCGGAGCACTAGGTGCGGTGACTCCCAAGCTAGGCGAGTGGCTCCAGCAGATCCCGGGAATAACATCGGAGATCTCTGTCCAGAAGAGCGCAGTCCTGGGAACAGCTAAGATACTGCGCAGGACCCTCAAGCTCCCAGGCCTCTGGTAGAGGACCCGAGCTTGAAGGATAAACCGCCCGCAGGGGCGTGCTGGGTGTTTTTATATACACGCACGCACGCACGCACACACACACACACACACACACACATTATGCTACATTTGAGCAATTCACTTTACAATGTTTGTTAGTTGTTAATGTGCTGTTGTGGTTTTTACTTGAGATTAATAAAACTTAACTCTACTGCAGTTTGTATCTGGTGTCCTTGCTATGGTTACAAAGTGAGATATAATGTTAATGGAAGTCCTGTACATTGAATTTAGGAGTAAACAACTGTTTATATGTAACGCTGTATTTGTCTCTTCAACCCTGTTATGCTAGTCTCAACCCCGTCACACCTACATTTTCATATATCATTTTCTTAAAATGTTGAAAAAATAATTTAATGTTTGGGGATCTCTGTCTAAGATATTGAGCGCTATCATATGATCATTGATTTTGATTACAATTCTTAGTTAAACTAAATTTTTGATTAAAAATGACAAGATTGCTTTCACTCATTAGTTACATTTCAGGATTAAAGAAAGTAAAAATTTGTGATTTTATGTAACTTTTCAATGTAAAATTATTGAATTAGTATGGGGACATCTAATTAATGTAAACATATTGATGTCTTTAGAAATACATTTTATGATAATGTTCAGAGAGCCTCCAAAGTGTCCATAACGGGGTTGAAGAATTACAGTCACTACATCTTGAAAATATGATCAATAGTAAAAGAAAACTAATGCCTGAGATGGGAAAATGCATTTTTCTGATAGTTAAATATATCCTTAATGATGATTATATCCTTAATAATATATCCTTAATAATGATACATATAAATAATACATTTTGGTAAAAAATGTGAAAACATCCAAGTCCGATTTTAACCCTTCTCGTGGAATGACTCAGTTAGTGATGGTGAGATGAAGCCTCGTGATGAACTGAAGCTTCCATCCACCTGGTCGACTCATGGTTCGAAGCATTGTGATGATTCATTTGCTCTACTGCGCCATCAAGTGGACGATTCAAGTGAAACAGGCTCTGTGATTATAACGATGTGTAAACCTCTAAACTGAATAAAAAAATTGTTATTATTGATAAATTGTGGTTATTTATCCCGAATATTGTCTCAGTATGTTTGATACAAAAGAGAAAGTGGAAACTATCAGGACAGAGTTTTGGTATGATTGTGTAACTGTTAGGGCTGTGTGTCGTCACTGATTTCTAGAATTGATTTGATCCACGATTCGATTCAATTCGGGGAAATTTTGCCTCAGACAGTCAGAAATATTATAATCAGATCATGCATCAGTACATTTCTATATTTTTATATCTATAAAAAGAAAGCTGACACTTGTGAGACTTTATCAAAGGTGTTTTTGTCAAAGTAACTGAGGATAAAACACAGAAAAACATGAAGGTGATTTTCCTGGCCTGGGATTTTATAAAAGTATTCTGCAGTAGATCAAAAACAAAAGAAAACCATTAATCAACACATGAACATTACCTGATGCTGCTGACGTGAAGCAGAGCAAAGTTACAGAGGTTTGATTAGAGACACAGCTGAGCGTTTTGCAATTTTGCATAATTTTAAAAAGTTTAAATTTGTTCAGTATTGAACGGCAGAAGTGAGGTTTTCTTTTCGGAATTAAGTAAAAGGAAACAAACAGCGGCCGACAGCCTGTAAATAACTGTAGACTTGTGCGTAACAAGCAAGCGAATAATGCAGAAAACAGATTTTTAGACGGGAAACTGTTGTTGAAGTACAGAGAGAGAGAGAGCTGTGCATGAAGTGTGATTTTATCCTGGTGGAAGCAAAACAGCAAAAGTCAGAGAAAATTCATGACGATGTTTACGTGAAGCGTAGTTTGGATCTTCTTTTGCTGCTGGTTTACTCAATATTAATAACAGCTTCAGAATCGGCG
>NW_005187653.1:283717-285351 GCF_000239375.1 Pundamilia nyererei | reverse complement strand
CAGAAAGAGCTTTGTACATGTATACATGCCATTACTGTACAACCTCACCTTGTAGGTGTATACCTGGATTTGCCTTAACCTTTCACAATGAATCAGTGCGCACCGTTGAGATAATCTAAAAAGCAGAAGAGATACGTTTACAGAAACAGAGACGTGATTGTCGGAGAAAATGAAGCTGAACAAGTCGCCTTTCTTCGGGAATCTTATTTTTACCATTTCTTCTTGGAGCAACTGTAACCCACATAATTTCCTTCGGGATTAATAAAGTATTCTGATTCTGATTGTTTCAGGATGACCTGCCATGATCCAATCACACATCTGCTTACCTGCATCTGTTGCTCGTTTCTCCTCTTCTTTTCTCTTTTTTCTAAGCTGAGCACCTGATGGCTTTGAACTTTTCTTGTCCATCTTACATTGGTTTTAATTTTGCACTCCAGTATGAACACCCATCCCCCAACCCGAGGATCACCACAACATGATCTAACAGACCTACACCCTAGTTCACTTTGTCTAAGGTGTATTTCTGGGATTTCACACAACCCAGGATTCAAATCCTGGGTTGTTTGGCTCTCGGCGAAGGCAGTCACACTTTTCTCCTCCTTCCCCTTATCTTCCCTGCTTAGCCTCTTGTGTCCTTGTCTTGTCTCGTGTGCATTACTTTCCCTGGAACACTCTCTCACAGTCTGTTCTCTAAACCTAAAAGAGAATTATGGATTTGATCAACTGGTCTCTGAAAGCTATTTACACCCTTTTCTCAACAAGAAGTCTGGGCTCGAGAGAGCCCGAGTGCCCCGGAGGGACTTTCGTGTACACGATGGATGGGTGGCAGAAATGGAGGGTCGTGTGCCTGGCAGGACTGTGGATCGAGGATGCTGAAGATATCTACCTATTCGGAACCATGATAACAGGGTTCTTGCTGATCGGAGCTGGCTTGGCCCTGGCTTATCGGAGATTTAAGGAAGCGGAACCGGCTGTTCAAACCCCCACAAGGCTGCCCGCTGGGATTGAAACAATGGGACGAGGTGCGGCTTCTCAGAAAGGACTCACTGAAGGCAGCATGGTTAAGAGCTTGGAGACACTTACGGCTGCAGTGAAGGCTCAGAATAACACCTCTGAGCGTATGTATGTTGGATTACATCAGAGAAGAAACCACTCGGAACAACTCTGGGCGGAAGCTAGATTGAAATTCTCATGAGTCTTTGCAAAAGAAAAATCACCATCATAATGCGGATACCCCTTCGGCGCCAGCTGTGGGCCCAAGGCTGGAGCCGATCAACAACTCCCTGATAACGACTGTCTGTTCCTTCCCACTCCATGCAAGGCCACCTGGGTTGGCTGGTAGACTGTTTACTTAGCCTGGCAGGGCGGAGGACACTGTCTCAGCTGAACTCTGGACACGCACACACACATTTACACTGATAAGCACTCACACATCCCCCTCCCCTTCCAATGCCTTTGATGCTTGTTGCATCCTGGGAACACGAGGCGGGTCTGGGCCCCCGCTGGAGAGACGGCGCAGTGGCAGGATGGCTGCTGTGTTGCCTGGGATTACTCCTCACCCCCTACCCAACCCTGTTGCTGGTCACGTGCTCTATAATGTTGTACTGTGGACATTTATGTGCTTTCTGTGCAGA
>NW_005187653.1:279961-281782 GCF_000239375.1 Pundamilia nyererei | reverse complement strand
TCACTGTATTACGGGACAAAGTGCGTCCCTTATTAGCTCAATACGGGACGTGTACTTTTGTTTCTAAATACGGAACGATTCCGTATTTTAAGGGACTGTTGGCAACCCTAGTTGTGTGTGAGACTTTAAATCATCAAACTCTAAATTATAAAATTTAAATTGTTATTGATCCTTTACCCCGAGTCCTAAAGTTATATTTATTTTCTTACTCTTCTTATATTTATTGTTTGTTTACTTGCACCGCTGTAGCTGGAGCCTCGTCGTCTCGTCTCTCTATATACTGGACTGTCTGTAGCGGAGATGACAATAAAGTTTACTTTGACTTCAGCAGCGCGCAGGCGCACCGAGGGCTCTCGCGCTCACTTTTCGCATACAGAATTTCGAAAAAACATCGGTGCAAATTATAAGTCTGTATGATGTCTGGTGTTTTCGTGTTTGTTGGTTTGTTTTTATTTTGCGAGTTGGTTATTAGACGCTGCTCCAGTCACCAGAGACTCCCCCGCCGCCCTCTCCTCCCTGCGCCGCAAGCAGCAGGCGCACCTCGAAAACGGAGGGCGCCCTTACTCGCAGCAAATGGGTGATAGAAAACCGATCGGTGCCTGTGACATTCCCAATACGCGCTGGCTGATGTCGGGGCAGCATGAGTACCAGCATTTTTTTTTTTTGCCGATGCCCGTGATGCCGCCCCCCCCACCACGATGCCGCTCTGGGGAACCTGATCTCACTGATTCTGATCCGTCGGCACTTTGTGTTTACGTCTTTGTGCAGAAGCCGTGTTCCTGCTCTCATTTACTGTTTTAGCTGTTTGGTAGTTGTTGAAATTTAGTGAGGTTTAACCTGAGATTCTGGCATTTCAGGGAAAAAAAATAAACAATTGATTCAGGATTTTAATGAATCGATATCACGTTATCCAAGCCAGAATCGATTTTAATCGATAATCAAAACCCGTCCCTAGTAACTGTGTAATCATGCTTATGTGCATCTGGATGACACAAACTAGTGTGTGGCGCTTCACTTTTTAATAAACTAAAAGACAGAAATCAGATGATAGGATCTGTAGTGTTGTTTATTTATATTATGGTGCTTATCATTCCTGATATTTATTACTGTGTGCATAATTTATTAGAAGAGAGGAGAAAAAATCTCTTCCTTGCTGGTTCCATCGAAGAAGAAATGCTCAAGAAACTATGTAGGACGTATGTAATCCAATTCCACAACACAATGTGATCGGGGGAATCAGCTGTGTTTTGCTGCCCATTTTATTTCAAATCTGGCGCGAACCGGCGAGCCACTTCCTGAATCAGTCACGTGGTACGGACTGCCCGCGAGGCCTCGAACGTCACTGCATACGTAATCAAAGCAAGCCTCGATACGCGCTTCACAAAACTTTTTTGTTCCAGTTAAAAGACGTGCTGCGGCATTTTGCACAACCTGCAGGCGCCTAATGGATGCATCACTAACCCCACAATACAGTGTGTTACAATAATCCAGCCTAGATGTAGCAAAGGCATGGATTACTGATAGGTTTGTAGCATAAACCTATTCGCTGGAACGTTCAAGACAATTTACTACACAGCAAAAAGCAAGACACAAGTCACCATATTTCTCTGGGTCACTCATGCATGAGGGAGACCTGCCTGGAGTCAAGTGTCGTTCCACCCACTTGACCTCCGTCAGACTCTCAGCCAGCTTCCCCATAGCACTCCTTTTATTGTGGTTACATGAATATGCATCGGTTCATTAACATATGACGTTTCTTATAGGGACACACGTGGACAAAGAGTACCTTGTCTGTGTGTGTCGTGTGTGGGATTATAGTAT
>NW_005187653.1:276098-279513 GCF_000239375.1 Pundamilia nyererei | reverse complement strand
GTCTCAAAAAGCTGTTTCGATAAGACGGGCTTTAATTTGGTTAATTGCCTCAAATGAAAAAAGCGAGATCGTACAGCAGCTCTGACCTGGCTTTCAAGTTTAAGATCTGCCTCCATTTTAACTCCCAGATCAGTGATGACTGGTTCAACATACTGTGCCAGCGAACCAAGATCTATAGTAGTGGCCTGCTCATTACACAGATCTGGTCCTGTTGGATCTGCCTTTGATACTGTGGGTCACAGGATCATGATAACCAGACTCAAGAACCTGTTTGGGATTACTGGTGTTGTTTCAAATGGTTCATGCCATATTTATCTGAACGATCTCAAGTGATGATCAACAGTTTTGCCTTGTGAGGTACCTCAGGGATCTGTCCTGGGTCCAATTCTCTTTATGCTTTATATATTCCGCCTAGGCCAAATTATTAGGCGCTACAATGATATCTCCTACCATCTCTATGCTGATGACATTCAGTTATACTGTTCTTTAAAGTCTCTGAGTTTCATAAATTGTTTAGTTTAAGTAATTACCTGACAGAAATTAAGCAATTGTTAAATGACAGCTTCCTCCAGCTAAACTCTGATAAAACAGAAACTCTAATTGTTGCTCCAGACCATGGTCTCAGAAATCAGGCAGCATATCAGCTTCTTAGAGCCTTCTGTTAAATCGAGCCTCAGAAACCTCGGTGTCATGTTTGACAGCTCGATGTGGCTCGATTCTAAGCAGCTGGTCCGAAACTTTTTTTTATCATCTAAGGAATATTTCAAAACTGGGACTAATGGTGTCAAAGTGGAGATGATTATTCATGCTTTTATTTCTTCCCATCTGGATTATTGCAATGGTCTTTTTATTTGTTTTAACAAATCAGCTTTAAATTGTCTTCAGACTCTGCAGCATGACTTTTAACAGGCACCAACACAAGAGCTCATATCACTCCAGTTTTAGCCTCCCTTCACTGGTTGCCTGTAAGTTTTAGGTTTCATTTTAAAATTTTAGTTCTAACCTTCATGGCCCTACATGGTCAAGTACATATCTGACCTGCTGAAACCGCGTTCATCTTCCCGAGCTCTGAGGTCATCAGGTCAGAGTCTGCTGGTGGCCCCACACACTCTATTTAAACTCGTGGTGGTCGGGCCTTTCAGACAGCAGCACCATGGCTGCGGATTCTCTGACACTGTTTTTACACTGACTCCATCGATTCTTTAAAAAAACAGCTGAAGACATTTTATATAGACAAGCTTTCAACTAATTTGTTGTTTTTATGTTGTATTTTGCCATTTTACATGTTGTATTTTCATTCTTTGCTTTGTGAAGCACTTTGTGAAAAGCACTATATAAATACATTTTACTTACTTACAGCCATTACCACTGTACCCTGAGACACAGCATCGATCTTGACTCTTGTCAGTCTGAGCCAGGCCTTTCTCTGTAATTGCCTTGGGTGAGAGAAAAAGCTTACAGCTGACTGGAGGATTAATCCATCCTTAGCCTCCGGTCTTACAGTCTCCTCACAGACGCTACCTCTGTTCACTGCAGGCATGCATTTGCCTGTCAGCAACTAAACCTGTTCTAACTGGGACATTTCATACCAGGATTTGATTTGATTGCTTTACATCTGATTCGCTCGTCATTCATCTGCAAAAATGACTATCAGAACAGCGCGCCCAAACCGGGCACAACATTTCCAGCCCCGTTTGTATTGCCTCAAAAAGGTGGGTCAATAGCATTTCTGTTATAGCATTATTCCTTTTGTAATATATTTTGATTATCCATCATTCTTCAATAATTAAAGGCTTTTTCACGTTAGGTTCTAGATTTCTATATAAACTGCTTTGGTGAAAAAGGAAAAATACAAAGCACGCGAGCTGCAGTAACCTTGTTTTCCTACTCCCTGTTCTTAAGATTATATAAAGATTTTTCTGTTGCATGCAGTATCTAATGGATACCCATGCATTTGCATGAGATTTAAACATGATTGGTTTGCCAGCATAAGAGGCTTGCTGAAGCTAATCTTTTAGTCCACCTAAAAGCTAATTAGTGTTATTGTTTGGCAGCATGGTGTCACTGCAGTCTAAAGCATCTGAACAACCTTATTGTTATGCACTTCAGATAAAGATATTAACTTTCAAACAATTCATTGGCACAATGAGGCAAAGACACAGGAATAAGATAAACAAAGAAGTATTCCAGTATTAACCTAACTAATCAGATTCTTTATGAAGTAGGCCTGGTGTTTTACAGTAGGAAAGCTATTCTGACCCAGTTTACTACTATTCCAATTTTAAAAAACTCTGAAAGAGAGGGGCTGAGCTGTCAACTGATCAACACTTGGTGGTGAGTTGGATCAGGTGGCGGGGGGCGGTGCTGGACAGACCTGTGACACCTAAACGTATAGTGAGGGTGCGCTGGGAACAGTGGTCCATGAGATCTTTAACACACACCTCCGGCAGAGCTTCAACAGCATTCTGAGGGAGACTGGGGACATTGAGTCCCAGTCCGGTCTTTAAGTCTAACGTCGTTAGCCATGTCTGGGCCCAAACTCCGCTGCAGGTCCCAAAGTCAAACGATCATTGCAGCATTACTGAGAGTTGAAAAACTCTTTAAATTCTTTCATCTTTCATAAAATGATCAGTGTGGCTGCTCTACCAGGTGTACCAATTAAGTTTAACATCCAGGCATCCATGAAGACGGAATTTATGACATTTAACGGAGTTAGAAGTTAGCAGGAAGTTACAGCTCTGCTATCACTTCCAACATAAATGAAGACAGAAAACTAAACAGCAGTGACGTCTGCAGGGTTACTGAAGTTGGACTAGCTGGTAGATAATGATGTGCTACGTGATCGCTAGCGCGACAAAGCTATGTTAGCATAACATAAATAGTAAAGCTGGAGGACGAATGCTAATGAACGGAGGACTTTTTTCCACTCGATAAAAGTTAATGTGAGCGTTCCCGATAGTTAGGGACAAATGCAATCACATGGCAGGATGCTGTAAACTTCAGTCAGGAGAACAACTGAGATAATCCATCCACAATACGAGGTTAGTCAGTAATATACTGCTGCATGGACTGTAGTTACATAGGAAGGGTTTAAAAACTGAGCTTTAAAATGATTAGCGGTAATAAAAACCGAGAGAAGCCGACAGTGAACACTGACTGTTTTTAGTGTCTTTTTTAAAAACCGGATAGAGCTCGACAGACTACGTGACTTGTGTGCGTTGCATTGTGGGTACAAGTGGCAGCAAAATCAAAACACTGCATCAAGCGCTAGCATTTCCAGCACCGGTAACCATTCATTCTGCTGTTTTAGGTTCAAGGTTCAAGGTTCAAGGTTCTTTATTTGTCACATGCATAGTTATACAAGTATAACACACAGTGAAATGTAACCTGACACGCTCCTCGACATGTGCAAAAA
>NW_005187653.1:260619-261908 GCF_000239375.1 Pundamilia nyererei | reverse complement strand
AACATCCTATGACCAGTATAGTGCACTCTGTGTAATATTTTGTATTGTATTAATTGCAAACTGGGATTTCTGATCCATTGAAATGTTTTTAAGCATATCTGAGACCAAAGGATTGGGTCTAAGTTGATTGATAAATCTTGGGTTGTTTTTGTGTGGTCGGTCTGAGCTCGTTGTCTTCACCTTACAGTGCACCTTGAACTAACTGTTACTGTGAACTGGTGCTATATATAAAAAACAACCAAGTGAATAAAAACATATAATTCTGTAAATGGCATTAAATAAATGTTTCAAATTGATTTAAAATACCACAAACTGATACAGAACAATAAAGTTTTAAGTAGAAAAAGAAGAAATAATTCTCATAGTTTTGGTTTTTTCACTAAAGCCTACCTGTTATTTCTGAAGCTAAATGCTCCTGTTTATTGAACCTTCATACTTTGTCCTGTCCGATGTGCTAGACCACAAGGTGACAGTGCGTTTACCTCTCAGGTATTTAATCTGTACAGCCTCACTGGATTATTTAAAGCTTTGCTGCCTAAGCTGCTCGGCTAGTAGCTAAATAAAGCAGCCATGATTGGATGATATCTGTGCAGTGCTCTAAGAACCAAAGTGACTTTTTAATCTGGACTAAGGCCTGGAAGGGAAATTTGAGCAGCCATCCATTTGACCCAAGTATTCTGCCAGCACTTACAGTACATAAATGATGTGTTGGAACCAGAGGTATTCCATCAGGAGGGTGTAGGTGTTGGTAGCTGTAGCTGGCTACTGCCCACATAGCAGCAGCAGCAGCCCGCTGTGTGGGCCCGGATCCAGCCCACACACTGTGCTTACACATGGCCAACATACCACACAGAATGACGGCCTTTTGGTGGCCCACACATGGGCCAGCACAAGGCCAGCTGCTGGCCCTGTGCTGGCCCAGAACAGTTTCAGCTCTGGCCCCAGATGTCAGCCTGATGTGAACCTTAATCAAGCCATGTAATAACAACATGTAGAGCAAAAGTAACATGACGAAACTGCTCAGACAGTGAATGGACTGATTCTTCTATAGCACTTTTCTACTCTCCCAGATTACTCAAAGTGCTCTATACAAAATGCCACATTCACCCAACCACACACTTTATCTAAACTGAGTGCTTCCTAACTTTATTCATAGTCTTGACTTGCAGACTGGAGGAGCCAGGGATCAAACCACTAACCTTCCGATCAGTAGGTGACCTGCTCTGCCTCCTGAGCTACAGCCACCCGGTGGTAAACATGAGTCAACCCTCACTAGGTTTTGGATAAAG
>NW_005187653.1:256951-259999 GCF_000239375.1 Pundamilia nyererei | reverse complement strand
GGACTTCCTGATAATAATGAATTACAGTCGTCCAGCCTAGCCCATGGTAAATAGCCGATTGAAGCATTAATTAATGGCAGGACTTCTTTGAGCAGTTTTGTAGGAATGGGGTCTAAAAGACACGTTGATGGTTTGGAGGAAGTAATTACTGAAGTTAACTCTTACCAATAAGTAAGGTCTCTACCACAGCAACAGTAAACAGAATTAAATAATCCCAGAATCAAACCCAGTGCTCTGCAGCACAGTGAGTTAGCAGGAAGACCTACCTTACACCAGGGTTAAATGATCCATAGATATTAGAATCAAACCCTTTGAAACAATGAATAATAGTTGAAGTCAGCCTGGTAAAGATAAGCAGAAGCTGCTTGTTGTGAGGCAGCAGTGCTAACCACCGTTAGCACAGCTCCCCGCTGTGTAATCTATTACTGTAAATGTTATTAAGAAATGATCAGACTAAAGAAGGGTTTCAGAGTTTACTGTTGCATGTTCTGTTTTTATGTGATGATGTGTTGAGCAGGCTCACTGATAGTTTGAGAAATGCCTGATTCTCGTCTCATACTAGATGAAATGCACGGCTGTCATTTCCAGCACCTGCATGCATGTTAAAATGACCTACTATGATTATTGTATCTGAGCCTATATAAGGCTGTGTGCCAGGTTCTCAAATAAAATAAAACTGTATCTGGTGGTTGGTATGACTCGGGGTGATGATTCATTTAAACTAACATACTAATCATGCCGTAACCATGTCTGTGTAAGATATTAAGGAATGTAACCTAATGTTTATAGTCCACATTTAACACTTTGGAACAGCTGAGCTATTTGGTTCTTTCTTTGTGAATTTCTATTCTTAAGTTGTTTCTATCTTCTGGTGTTTGCTGATAAAGCAAGAATCATGTCAGCATCTGCTTCTTTCTGAACAGGATTTCCAAATGAACCTCCAGTGTACTCGTGTTTCTGGCTTTCATTAAAATTATTTGGGATGAAATTATTTTCTTTTTGCTCTTTTTGATTTTGAACCCATTTTTTCAAAGGATTAAATTTTGGTTTCCACTGACCAACAAATGACACAACATAAACACAAAGACGTGTGATTTAAGTGTTCGTGATTCTGATCAGTATATCTGTGTCTCCACACAGGTAATGACACAATTGCTTGGATTAGCAACAAAATGAAGACCACTACAGAAGGTACGATCAAAGCTCTTTTTCCAAATGTACTGCAGCCCTGCACTTCGACACATTAAATCACTGCACACACCATTTACCAGAGTTACTATAGTTTTATTTCTTTTTGCCTTTTTGCTTTTACTTCAGTTTAGTTTCACTTAGTTTCCATTGTGAGTTTGCTCTTTTCAAGTTAGTTTTTATTTTCTGAAATGTTTTCTTTCAGCCAGTTTTAGTGTTTATCAATTATTAATGTATGGATTTGGAAAAATCAGTACAAGTTTGTTTGTTTGTTTAAAAAAACAAACAAAACTAAAGAACTTTTTGAAAGCAGCGGACAAACAAAGTGGAGTTGGCATTTCCTTCCTGTGTTTGCGTGGGTTCCCTCTGGGTGCTGGGCTTCCTCCCACAGTTCAGACATGCAGTTAGTGGGGTTAGGTTAATTGGTAACTCACCCATAGGTGTGAATGTGAGTGTGAATGGTGTCTGTCTCTGTGTGTTAGCCCCGCGATAGACTGTCACCCTGCCTCTCGCCCTATAATAGCTGGGATATTACCTCTGTATTATGAGTTTATATTTAAGAGAACACCAGCCAAATGTTGTTTGAACTGGTTTTATTTTCTTTCTTTCCTGCCTTTGTTCCAGAGGCTCAGGCCTTTGGCACCATGTTGGTAGCTTATGGTTACATCTACCCGCTGCAGAACCATAAGAAGCTGGTCATGTGCAACGACAGCAGCCTGTACCGTTTCCAGGTAAATGTTTGCTTCACCTTTGCTACATGTGATAAGAGTCCGAGTCACACTGTCCCATCGTAGGTAAAGCATGTGAAGGAGTTTATATGGAATTTGTCAGAAGTTCCACGTGAGAAAAAAACATAATCCGAGCAAATCATTGCATTCTGTGGGTGCAGGTATTTAATAGCAATGACATTCGTTGTGCATAAATTCAACAACCTGTGAGCGTAGAACTCAGACGCAGTCCTGCTGACGCGTCTGTGCGCACACAGGTTGGAAAGGGGGATCAGTCAATCAACAAATGAATTAAATAAATACATCATTAAATAATGAATTAAATGTTTTATAAATTAATTAAATAAACACAAAAATAATTAATTAAAAGCCCATTTGTTTAATTTTTGGTTTAATGACTTAATTAAGTATTTAATTAATCATTTAATGATGTATTAATTGAATCCATGCTGGCACTCCTGGCCCTGCAGCTGTGTTCATAAATGTATTTTATCTGTCAGCCGATCGAGTCAAAATCATTGCTTTGGTCTGGTTGCTGTTCTTGTAATGGTACCAACACAGCCTACACACAATCGTTTGGACATGTGTGGACCCAAACGATGCCTAACCTTTTGAAACACCCTGTTTGTCTGTCACCCATACACTGTCAACATGTTTTAGCCAAGAATGTCCTGGCTTAATCTTCAAATATATGTGGATGGAGCGCAGAGTGAAGGCAAAGGACCAACAAGTGCTCAGCATCTCTGAACTCCTTCCAGACTATTGGAAACCATTTCAGGAGACGACCTCATGAAGCTCATGGAGACGCCGAGAGAGCAAAGCAAAGAATCTGAAATATCAAACATGTTTGGAGTTATTTCCCACATTTTTGTTCACTACATATTTCCACGTGTTCATTCATAGTTTTGATGGCTTCAGTGAGAATCTACAATATAATAAATAAATAAATAAATAGGAACGGTTCGCAGCCGAGTGTGAAGCAGCGGGAATGAGGATCAGCACCTCCAAATCTGAGGCCATGGTTCTCAGCTGGAAAAGGGTGGAGTGCCCACTCCGGGTCGGGGATGAGTTCCTGCCCCAAGTGGAGGAGTTCAAGTATCTCGGGGTCTTGTTCGCGAGTGATGGGAGAAGG
>NW_005187653.1:254869-256531 GCF_000239375.1 Pundamilia nyererei | reverse complement strand
CTCGGCTGGCCTGGGAACGCCTTGGTATTCCCCCGGATAAGCTGGAGGAGGTGGCTGGGGAGAGGGAGGTCTGGGCCTCTTTGCTTAGGCTGCTGCCCCCGCGACCCGGCCTCGGACAAAGCGGATGAAGATGGATGGATGGATGGAATAAATAAATAGTCGTGAAAATAAAGAAAAAACAAACCTTTGATTGGTAGTGTATGTAAAATAGTTTGCAGTCAACATGAATAAAGTTGGGTCCATGGCTGCAGTATATTACTGATGCTCATCAAGCCAACACAAAGACTTCGAGGCTGCTATTTTAACCATTTTCTGGAGAATTGATCGGTCAACAGGCAATGATTTCATGCCTGTTAATCTCTAATCTGGATCCTGTAACCTGCTCCAGAGTAGGTTAGGTTTGCAGCGTAAGTTACCATGGCAATGTACTTTGGTAAGAAGGGTTTAGGGTTCTCACGGTGGTGATACAGAACCCAGGGTTAACCTCGACGTTTCCTGGATAAGTAAACTCGTGCTTCATAGTACAGGCCTCAGACTAACTGGACAGGAAACTTTGAAAGATGTGCTAGCACTCACGCACGCTCTGCATGATTATAACCATACACACAAACAACATAACAGGTGGAACCACTTCCTTGACTGATATCAGCTACTGCATGAAAACGTGATTCATGGCACCGCACGTCCTTCAGCAAAGGGAAACTGAAAATACCCATATAGACTGCTAAGAAAAACACTTTAGGCCTGTGGGCTGGATCCTCCAATCAGAGTACAGATTTGTATGATGAGCAAGATGTTGAATCATCTGGAATCCCTTGATGTCTTCATGCCTTCAGATTTTGCCTTGTTTAGACCTGAGGGGGGACTTGGATGAGGGGTTGTCCTCTGGCTCCTCCAAGGAAACTGTTTTTCAGCCTGATACCAGGCAGAAAACATTCCCTCTGAGCCTGAAGGAAAAGGATAGAAACACACACACACTACTAGTCAAGAGTTTTAGAACACCCCAATTTTCCAGTTTGTTATTGAAAGTTATGCAGTTTAATGTCTCTTTGCATTCTTAAATGAAAGTGTAGTACAAATAAAGAGTTAAAAGAGATGGAATCAGTTTATAGACCAAAATGTATTTTAAACTTTGATTCATCAAAGTCGCACCTTTGGCAGATATACCAGCTGAACACAGCCGTGTCATTCTTTCTGCAATAGAAATCTTCTCCCATATCTGGAGCGGAAGTTCCCATAAATGTGGACCTTCTGGTTGCTTTGCTTTCACTCTTCTGTCCAGTTCAAACCAGCTCGTTGGGTTTAAGTCTGGAGACTGTTGGTTGGTAATTTTTTATTTCAACATGTGAACAATATACAGGTACCTTTATAAAAGAAAATAAGAAAGAAAAAAAAAACTTTACAAAATACATACAAAAAAACGTTCTGATTAATTTACATGTTGAAAGGGAAGAAGTAAACACTTATTTAATCCCACCCCTTTGCCATAAATTATCAGTTAATATTTCATCAGCTTCATTACTGGTATCATTTGTAATAAAAATAGTGAACAGATTTCTGATATACCGGATTTTCACGACCATAAGGCGCACTGTACTAAAAGGCGCAGTCTCAGTTATGTGTGCCCTTACTGTATTTAACACACACATAAGGCGCACTGGA